>NC_082384.1:5713855-5883855 GCF_031168955.1 Gadus macrocephalus
TATAATGTCTGCTGGAATGTTAGAAAACGTTCAGTATTAAAGAAATATTTTGTATCAAATTTGCAATTGATTTTTTTTATAGAAAAGCAAGACAAAAAAGTTTATAAAGGACATTTAATTGTTTGATTTATGCAATGGTCAAAAATTAAAGCAAAATTAATGAAAACCATTAAAAGCCACATTCGGTATTCGATTTCGGCCTTCGGCCAACTGTTTCAGTATATTCGGTTTCGGCCAAGAATTTTCATTTCGGTGCATCCCTAGTTACATAAATCTCCTTCATTAAGAAGTAACTCCTTCAACCTGACTCATACTGTGACAGTCTGAAGACAAGAAAGAAGATTTACCAGTTTACCAGTGGCCTTTTAGGCTATTTAGTCTAGTCAAGATATTTCAACTCGTATCCTTTATCCAGCACAGTCTTTTTAAACTGCTCGGTACACAACAGGCCTTGTGTTGCTATTTCATATATTTCTACCTCGCTTTACCCTTTCTCTCTCCCTCTCCCTGTCCCACTCTCTGTCAGTTGGATCAGCAGTACAATGAGTTTAAGCTGCGGTCCATCATGTCGGAACACAAGAAGACCATCACAGCGATCAGTTGGTCACCGGACCACCCCGACCTCTTCGCCTCGGCCTCAGCTGATAACCTGCTCATTGTCTGGAACGTGGCCGAGCAGAAGGCCGTAGCGCGACTGGACAACACTAAAGGTACATCTGATGGGATGTGTGTGTGTCCTTGATGGGCCCTAGCGTGTTGAGGAATCGTGTCATTTACTTTCAGCAGATGCTTTTATCCATATCTCAGGCTGAGAACAAAGCATACATTCAGAATTGTTCTAGCTACAAAAGAAAAATAAAAATGACAAACAAATCACAAAGCTAATAGGGGTGATTAGTAGACTTTCAGTGTCAATGTAAATGGAGGGTGAGTGAGAATGAGACTGCTGGTAACACCATTTTCCAAGCTGTATGCGTCCTGGTGCATTCAGATGCCAAATGCCCAACGCATTTGCAAAAACATTATCTCACATAATTACATGAAAGTCTGTTGTAGAATCTCAGAGCTATAGGCTCATAACGACATGAACACATTGATATCTGAAGTGTCTTCCCTGCCTACCCAGGTATCCCTGCGTCAGTGAGCTGGTGTTGGAACTCCACCAGCGGCGTGGCTTTCGTGTCCCACAGGGGGCCCCTGTACATCTGGGTCTACGCGGGGCCCGACTCTGGGGTCACGGTCCACAAAGAAGCACACTCCTTCCTCTCGGACATCTGCCTGTTCCGATGGCACCCCACCAAGAAGGGCAAACTGGTGTTTGGCCACACAGACGGCAGCTTGTCCATTTTCCAGCCAGGTAAACTGATTGTTACCTGTGTTCAGGAAAGAGTGGTTTGTTTGGCAGAGATTAATAAAATATAGGATTTTACCACCTGTTTTCTCTAATTGATGATCTTATTTTAGTAACAATTACAAAAAGTCATAGTTTACTTTAATGGCGATCATATTAGACATACTACCAAGTAAAAATAACGAATAAACGTTTTTTGGTTTACTGGCTCTTTAATAATCATCCATTAGGCAGGGAGAGTACTGTGGACGTCATATACACTGTCGATAGGAAAGCAAGAAATATTGTTGTCCAAATAAATGGAGAACAATAAACAAACATATTGAACGTATACATATATATATATTTTTATATATATATATAGGCCTATAATTGCTTTTTGCATGTATATATAATAATAATAATAATACATTTAATTTAGAGGCGCCTTTCAAGCGTCCCAAGGTCACCTTACAGAGCATATAGTCATCATTCAAAACTATGTCAAACAGACTAGGAATAAAAGGAAAACAGAGGTTAAACATGAAGAATAATAATAATTAATAACACTCAAAGACGCCTAAAGTGAAGGGGGGACCTCACTAACCACCACCAATATGTAGCACCCACTTGGGTGCTACATATATATATATAAGTATATAATAATGTAACCTTTGTTTGCAAGTGGATGGACAACAAAAATGGACAACAATAAACAAACATTGAACGCATATATATATAAATATATAATGATGTAACCTTTGTTCACAAGTGCTGTAGACAAAAGATCACACTGTATGACTTTCTGACCTCTGACCTGTCCCCAGGCTCTAAGAGTCAGAAGCATGTGCTGCGTCCAGAGTCCTTAGAGGGCACAGATGAGGAGGACCCCATCACAGCTCTGGAATGGGACCCTCTGTCCACTGAATACCTCCTGGGTGATACCCCATCGCATGCCTCATGCCTTATATATTGTTTGTTTTTCTAAGATGAGATAGATTTGTGTGATATTGGGTTGATATAGTATAATGTATGGCGGGATATTCATTCATGCAGTCCAATTAGCGTGTGTCTGATGATTCTTTGAGAATTAATGAATAACTGACCGGCGAACTGCGCCATGACGTTTGACCAACACTGAATTTAATTTTTGTTTGGGTTTACATTGTGACATGTAGTGAAATGTAGCGATCAAATTAAGATTAATATTGATTTAGGAATTTGTAAACAGTGTGTGTATGCTTGCGTGCATACCTGTGTTTGTGTGTAGGAAGTTATGCACAACATAAAGTGTGTTGGGGACATTTCTCCCGTGTGATAAAGTGCAAACAGTGTATGAAGTGTGTGTTTTGTTGCAGTGTCTAACCTTCACAACGGCATCAGGCTGGTGGACAGCGAGGGCCTGAACTGCATCACATCTTTCTGCTTTCCCTCGGCTGCGGCGTCAGTCCAGTGTCTGGCCTGGGTCCCGTCTGCACCAGGCTTGTTTATCACTGGAGGTAGTCCCCATACAGAGTCCATATCTGTGCATGCACTAGCCATGGACATTCAAATGCAGACATATATGACCATTGTTTGCAACAGGGACTATTCTAGCACTGACCAGTCAATATCAGGCTAGTTACCAGTTATAAGTGTGGATTGGTTGCATTAAGGATTCATTGGCCCTGTTTGGAATGTGGATGTGTGCCTCGGTAATGACTCAGTTACTAACCATCCACTGTAGCTTGAGCGTTGGCCTCACCCCAAGTTATGTCACATTCAAGTTTTTGTTTTGATCTGGGCATGCACGCTACAAAAACGATTCTGGTTGGAATTCTAAGTCAAGGAAAATTGTAATTATTAAAATATTTGCATGACCCCCTTTTTATTTACTTAAAAAAGGATTTACAGAATGCTCTGAATATCCTTCATGGTTCTCAGTACTGTTAAAGTCCATCTGGTGCTGGTTGTGCCAGACTCTCAGGTGGGGGTCCTGAGGATATGGAACGCCTCCCGCTCCAGCCCCCTGGACAACATCAAGCTGAAGAAGACGGGGTTCCACGCCCTCCATGTCCTCCACTCGCCTCCGGCCAAGAAAGGTATGATTGGAAACCTTTTTATTTTATTCTTTCAGAGTATAAACGCTCACAGGGTAAATAATAGTAGGAGGTAGTGGTGTGCAGTTTTGAAAGCTAATTTGAATGTCAGTGTTTTTCTCACATTGTTTTACTGATGAGGGATACCATGTAGCTACATAATGTTGCATATTATAAATAATGTTATAATATATCCAACTTTAGTCATGTATATTTTCTCAAAATGTCCTGCCCTGAAATTGAGAGAAATTCCCAACTAGTTGTCAGGATAGCTCATTTACAATCTATCATTTGTATTTTTAGAAATATTAATATATTTACCTGTTCTGTCCATATGCATGTCTCAAGCAGAATACATTAACGTAGTAGCGCAATTCATTGAACAAACCTGTTCACTAAAGCTATATGTGAATAACTGGTTTGCAAATGTTAGTTTATGTTGTTATAGTTAAATTTTATTTTAAGATGTCATTATGGCCACTGATAATAATAAGAGAATGGTTGTATAACCACACACTATTTGAATGATGGCTTAAATCATGTTGCTTCGAAAACAAATCAATTCAGAAGTTTTACACCAAACGTTGTCTTTTTCACTGTTACCTATCACAGCTCCTTTGAACCATATTCGTTTTTATTATCATGTTTTTCTCACGTCTCCATCATCCCCCATCCCTATGCCCCTCTTGTAGCCCTGGGCTCCAGCTCGCCCAATAAGAGTCAGTACACCAGCTCCACCAGCGAGGCGGTGCCCCCACCCACTCTATCCCAGAACCACTCCTTCTCCCTGCCCCCTGGACACGCTGTGTGCTGCTTCATGGACGGAGGAGTCGGCCTGTACGACATGGGAGCCAAGAAATGGGACTTTCTGAGGGACCTGGTATATTACAATAGCTACCAGTAGGAATATGATAGAAACACATTGAATCTACTTAGTTGTATCTCCGGTGTGTCTGCAAAATATGGACTGGTTTCAACTATTTACTTTCATCGGTAATTAGCATGTATGCAGTTACGGATGGTGTCATCTGGAACAATATTGCTGATTTCTACTGCTTAGAAACTGCCTGAAAGAATGAATACAGCCTGTGAACTGTGCAGGAAGTCAAAATCAATATTAACTCAATTTTGGGATTTATTTGGCAATGGCTTTTTGACCATTGTCATGTAGTCTGTCGACAAATTTATATTTATAGAACTCCACACCTCACACCTTTCATTTCTTTCAGGGTCATGTGGAGACTATCTTCGACTGCAAATTCAAACCAGATGATCCTAACCTCTTGGCCACAGCCAGCTTTGACGGGACTATTAAAGTTTGGGATACCAACACACTTACAGCTGTCTACACCTCCCCTGGCAACGAAGGAGTGGTCTATTCTCTATCCTGGGCCCCTGGTAGAAAGATACCTCACACACACATACCCACACATACACAAACACACACACACGCACGCACGCACGCACGCACGCACGCACGCACGCACTCACGCACGCACGCACGCACGCACGCACGCACACACACACACACACACACACACACACACACAAACACACGCACAGCAATCAAGTAGAATAAATGTATCTGTGATATAATTCCTGAGGATAAGACACAGGAACTAGCCATCACTAGGAATTTTGGTGTACTATCCACCAATATGATTAGGAAAATACTATTGACGTATTCATGTTTAGAAGGGTGTCTGTGTGTTTTGTTGAAGGAGATCTGAACTGCATAGCTGGGGCTACGTCTCGTAACGGCGCATTCATCTGGGATGTGAAGAAAGGGAAGATGATCACCCGCTTTAACGAGGTGGGGTTCACTGCCATTGGAAGCACACTGGAGCATGTTCATCTCAGACATGTGTTTCATTGGTACATTGTCACTGTTTTCTTTCTGGTTTAGCATGGAAAGAATGGCATCTTCTGTATTTCATGGAGCCACAAGGACTCGAAGAGAATCGCCACATGTAGTGGAGATGGGTTCTGGTAAGTACCTTCTGTGCTTCTTCTCAGTCTTCCAAAATGTGAAAGTACTGGACCCTATTATTAATCTTGGGTGTAAGGGACTAAAGCAAAAAAATTGACATTGGTCCAGTATTGATCCCATTTTCGTCTGACAGGCTCAGATTCTATTCTATCATTATGGAAAGGATTTCTGCAGGGAAATACAACTTTTTTTACCTTTGAAATCTTTTTTTTGCGGTATTTATATATTGTTCTTGTCATTTACATCGCAACTCTCCTTCACCTGATTATTTTAGATAGCACTACACTACGCTTACTCTATTCCAACACAACAAACTCTCCTCTCCCCAGCTCTCACTCACGTGCCACCATTCTCCTCCTGCAAAAACTCACTAACAATCAGACCATGATCAGGGAACCCGTAGGGATCCTTACCATAATGATAGAATATAATCTGAGCCTGCACTTTAAGAGGACGTACAATGATGCCCAATGGCTTCAGCATTCTCACTCAATACTGGACCAATTAAGTTGTTTTCAGAAATAGTCACTTGGACCCAAATTGATTGGAAAATAGGTTCAATGTTGAAGAATCCCTCAGTTCTCCTTTATGAACACTGTATTTTTTTAAATAACACATACATTCTGCATTGTTTTGTGTATGACATTTGAAACTGGGTTTGAATATGGTGTTTTTAACCAGTATCATTCGGACCATTGATGGAAAAGTCCTCCACAAGTACAAACATCCTGCTGCTGTCTTTGGTTGTGACTGGAGCCAGAACAACAAGTAAGAACAAGTATCTTACTATCTCTCCCTCAGATAGCTATATTTTAATCCTATTTATTCACATATAAAGAGAAATCTGACCTCAGAACTCTGTGCAAAACCATAACATGAACATTACTGACAAACATTAAGTGTTAAGACCAACCAAGCAATTTTTGATACATAACATGCAGTTATCCGGTCTGATGTATTTTCTGTCTCTCTCTCTCTCTCTCTCTGTCTCTCTCTCTCTCTCTCTGTCTCTCTCTCTCTCTCTCTGTCTCTCTTTCTCCCTCTCTGTCTGACACTCTCTCTCTGTCTTCATAGGGATATGATAGCAACAGGCTGTGAGGACAAAAACGTGCGTGTGTACTACCTGGCCACCAGCTCTGAGCAGCCATTGAAAGTGTTCACTGGACACCTAGCTAAAGTGTTTCATGTACGCTGGTCCCCGCTACGAGAGGGAATACTCTGCTCTGGATCTGATGACGGGTAAGGGAGACCGATCGTGTTAGAAAAGAGGGATTGAACAAGTGTATGTGTTGTAGAATATAGCACACGTCCCTCAAAGCCCATGCAAGAAGCTTTTCAGAGGAAGTATTTAAAAAAAATAGGAAAAATGGTCAGGCTCTGGTTGCTAAGTCGAACTACAGCCTACCCTTGTCTTGACCTTTATGTGTAGAAGGACATCGCTTGATCCCACCCGTCTCTTCTACCCTCTTCCTCACTCCCCTTAACATCCCTCCCTGTGCAGCACTGTGCGGATCTGGGACTACACCCAGGATGCCTGCATCAACGTGCTGAGCGGCCACACCGCCCCTGTGAGGGGGCTACTGTGGAACACAGAGGTGCCCTACCTGCTGACCTCAGGTACACAGTCCTGATGACAATACCACAAGGGAATAATGAGGGGAAGGTAATGAAGTCATCACCCTACTGTGCATCATACTGCAGGCTCCTGGGACTACACCATCCGAGTCTGGGACACCAGGGATGGGACATGCCTTGACACCGTGTACGACCATGGAGCTGATGTTTACGGTAGGAGCACATTGCATGAGTGGAAGCCATTTTGTATTGACAACAGAGAAAGAAACCAAAACACTATGATTGGTTCAGCATTGACACCGTCATAATAAATAAGATGGCCACCAACATCATAGCCGTCCTGTCTGAACGCCTTGTTAGGGTTAACCTGTCACCCGAGCCGCCCGTTCACCATGGCCAGCTGCAGCAGAGACAGCACGGTGAGGCTGTGGTCCCTCACGCCCCTCATCTCCCCCCTGCTGCTCAACATAGTCACCGGACAGCCCTGGGACCGCATCCTGGGGAACACCGGTGAGCCTGGCTGCTGGCAGGGTGGATTATTGTCCGTCTGTCCTTTTTAAAGTCTGTATGTATCCGTTGACCTTAAAATTCATTGCATGAACTTTTAAGATGAATTGCAATCTCCAATGTACCTCGGTGCAAAGTGTCACTTTTTTCGGGTTTAAATATAGTACTTAGTAGTCTCCATAGAATACCACAGTAGTGAGCACATCTTTTATTATCATTAGTTAACATCCCCAGATGTGTTTCCGTGGCAGCAGACTCACAATCGTGTGTTGTTGTGTGGTTACACTTCAAAGACGTGAAGGTATTTTCTGTCCTGCAGACAGAGCCATGGTTCCTGGCTCTCCTCCGCTCCTCTGTGGCAAAGTGTCCCGGGACATCAAGCAGGAGCTGGACAAACTCACCTCTGAGGCCAGGGTGAAAAAGCTCCGTTGGTTCTCCGACTGTTTCTCGGTAACTGCACTTATATTGCTAATCCAAATCAAACTATTATTTGTAGTGTATTTCATGCAGACAGAAATAAACAAAGTGCTTAAGGGAGACAAAACAACAACACAAATAACCACATAAAGTGCTAAACAAGAGAAACAAGTTTTTAAAAGAAGAATCCAAATAGAGACCCAGCGAAACATTTGAGAGGAAGCATTAAACATGGAAAATGATCCATCCCCTGATCAGGAGAAAGCACCCACTATAGTTGTATCAGAACACATTCCATGGGTGAGCTTCTCTACCCGTAGTATTAATTAATATGGAGAGGTGGGTCCTGGTCATTACTGTGTTTATGTGTTCCTGCTGCAGCCTCCAGGGGGCAGCAACAACCTGTGGGACTTGGTCTCGGTCATCAACGGACAGGACGACTCGCTGCTGCCCCCCAGCTACAGCAAGGGGGTCATGCACATGAAGCACCTGCTGAGGTTCAAAACAGTAGGTCAATGTCTCGCTCAAATAACCTGCTGGTTCTCCTTATAGTTGAAATGCATTGATAATGTTTATTGTCAGGGCAACAATTTGTATATGTATTTTTATTTTCTAATTATAGTTTGTTTTGGTGTTGTTTAATGTTATCCTAGGATAAAATGAAATGCATTGCTCTACAAATAGACAATAAGCATATGTTTTCTGTATGAATGACTTTACTTTAAATACTCATTACATATTAATACATATTACATCCACTTCACATACTCTATGAATGCTCTATAAATAACATTACTGGAGTTAACTTGGTTGGACACACATTTGTCTTTAGCCAATGTTGTTTCTTCCTTATAGATCTTAATGCATTAACATCTGTGTTTTTCCCTGATTAAATCATTTTCTGGCAAAGTAACAGTAAGACGGCCCTCGTTATGGATGTTGTGTGTTGTAGTCAGACGCCCAGGAGCTGACCATAGTCAAGATGTCTAAGTTCGGAGGAGGCATCGGAGCTCCCAGTAAGGAGGAGAGCCTGAAGGAGGCAGCTGACATCCACCTGAGGCTGGGGCAGATCCAGCGCTACTGTGAGCTCATGGTGGAGCTTGGACAGGTAGGATGCACTCCCCCTGAAAAAGGCTGAGCCCCCCCTCCCAGAACCCCAATTGTGTGATGAAAAATGATATATTTTTCTATAATAATATTGTTTTTCTATAATAATACGGCTCTAGGTTCTGTTGTTGGAGTTGCGTTGTGTTCAATGTCGATGTTATGATTGGGTCCTCAGAAGCAGGAGGCGGGCCTTGAGGGTGATTGCATCACTGTAGCAGCAAAGTTTTCAATTATGTAGCCTATTAGCCCTGGATCATTGGTTCTCGTTTTTGTTATTTGTTAGTTTTTGTTGTGTCAAAAATGTATTAGCACCTGCTATAAACACTCGCTAACATGAGTACCATTAGAGCATTCCTGTACTAGATGTTATGTGTTTCTTAAACAATCTGAACCTCCTGTGTACTTTCTGTTTGAAGTGGGACAAGGCTTTATCAGTGGCTCCAGGAGTCTCAATGAAGTACTGGAAGAAACTCATGCAAAGGTATGACTCCATGTTTTACACTGTTTACTTACACAACATGCTGCACTCATAGTTCTGTTCATAATAAATAGCATCAACACCACCTTACTAGGATTTAAAGACATACTGTAAAATCACAGCCTACACAGGTAAAAACACAATCAATTTAAAAAGTGGTTTGTTTCTGTATCAAAAAGATATGATTTATTTATATATATATATATATATATATATATATATATATATATATATATATATAGTTACAAACATATTTATGCATGTGTTATCTATTTAGGAGTCATATAAAATATTATATTTATAGGTTTTAATATTATTTTGATTGTTTCTCAGCACGCTCAAGCCAAAGGAATGAATTGAACCATTGTGTCCCCACAGGAGAGCAGACCAGCTGATGGCAGAGGACAACGACGATGCCATCCCATACTGCATTGCTACAGGGGACGTCAAAAAACTTGTCAACTTCTTCAGTGGCAGAGGTCAACTGAAAGAAGCCCTGGTGGTAGCACAGGTATAGAGATGAACACGGTTCAATTGGAATGCTGTATATATGCAATACTACTACTGAGTATTAATAACCAGGTTTTGCATGCGAATGGTTGGGAATATGTGTGTTCCTAGGGTGCATGCGAGGGCAACATCCATACACCTCTGAGCTCAGTCAACAACAACAGCAGCAATGCAGTGGACAACAAACAACAATACCAGAGGTATGTATTCCCCTCCCAAGAATGCAGCAGTCCACATATACATGCTTCTCAAGCTGTTGATTATGCTAAACGTGTATCACAGGTTAGAATTCAACTTAAACTGGCGCCATGTCACTTTTCTACAGCAGCTATTTACTCCATTCTAAAAATATCTGAACTAGAAAGTTTCTCAAAACACCCCGACCAACAGGAACCCATCCGCATGGTATAATCTCAGACGGCTGTAAACAAATAAAACAGATTATTTCTAATGAGAAAGCGTTCATAGTGCAGGATGAGGCGTGATTTGATGGTGGTTCAGGAGAGTTCAGGTTGTGTCTGCTCCTAGTCTCCTCCACAGGGTGTGTACAGAGCTGGCCGAGTGGTACTTCCAGGACGGCTGCTGTGTGCTGGCGGCCTGCTGTCATCTCGCCGTAGACAACATTGAGGTATGTTCTTAAAGTTAAACAATATCATTGTTGTTTTAATAATGAGGACAGATAATGACGGACGGACAGACAGAGAACCCAATCACAAAGGTAAAATAGCCTAATTTGTTCAGCTAGCCGACTCCAATCTTTATTTATTGTCTGGTATGTGTTCTTTCTGGGATATTCCCAGTTAGCTCTGTCCACTCTTATTCGTGGTAATGAGTTGGAGCTGGCTGTCTGCGTGGGGGACGTCCTCGGGGAAGCAGCAATGAAGAGCACAGCTTACTGCCTCGAGCTTTTAGCAAGAAAGTACATGACGGCACCTACCTGGTAAGGTACACCTTACCCTTTGGCTTGTACTTATAGTTACATGTTCAACTGTTGCAGAACCGTATTTCAGGTTCCCCAAACCTACTTTAACAGCACACAAATTGCAAATATCTTTAATATGCAGAATAAACAATTGCTAAATAAATGGAAAGGTTTTCAATTGAATAAAGAATTGACTAAGTAATCAGATACATTGCTGAAGTATTTTATAACCATTGTTTCCTTCAATTTGTCGATTCACACATGCATTCACACAAACCCCCCTGACCCTCGCCCTCACTGTTTGGATCTGCTCTCCACATCCAGGGAGCTATCAGCCGACCTGCTCCACATGATTCCTGACAACAAGCTCCTTTTGTCCAAATTATGTGCTTTATACCCCGGAAACCCTGCTGAAAATAACAGTTTGCATGAGAGGGTCAGTCCACAACCTTGTCCTTTTTAACTGTATACAAGTATTACGTCTTTTTCTTCAATCAAATATAGTGTTTCTTTGTGTAACTTTCAGTGTGGCCTCCCGCCTTTGGAAGAGTGCAAGAGCCTAGCCGAGGACAGCTTGGCGGAGGGAGACTTGTTATCGGCCGTTCAGTTCTACCTCCTCAGCGATGAGCCCGAGACCGCCCTGTCCATAGGTTTACAGCATGTCAAAGGTGCACACATGTCAACACCTTACTTTGTGTTCACAGTAAGCATTTATATCAAGGTTTGAACATTGTTGAATTGTCAACAAATCCTGCCGTTTTGTGCTCCTCCTCCCCAGAACAATTGAGTGGATCTGATTGGATGGTGGATAGTGTCCAGCCAATCCTGGACCTGCTGAGTTACATCAGAACAGATCGTCTCGTCATGGTCAAGATGACTGAGTAAATGCAATGATAATCAATGTAGTGTTAGTAATGGTATCAGAGTTTAATATAAGCATGCTAGACCAGGGCAGTGGGGTCACCCTCCCATTTGCCCCAAGGTTTAAACCCCTTATTACGGCAAAACAATAGCACAAATGTTCTCATGTACTTTATTGAAATGTTTGCTGGTTTTCATGACATATACTACACTACCCATGACCCTCTTCGATTCTCAACCAACTACCAGAGAGCACAGCCAGTGCCATCCGTTCAGATACTTTGATGATAGTGACTTTGCTACTTGCAGAAAGCATACAAATCCAAACCGACTCCGAATCGGTTTGATTACAGTCCAGTACAATGCATCATCGCAATTTCACTGTACCATCAGGAAAAGATAAATCTAAATTAAATAAGGCCTAACCAAGACTTCTACTCTGGAGGAGATCTGCACCATGGGAATTCGTTTTGGTATATTGGGTGTGATAATGGCCACAGTCTAGTATCCATTACTTATCCATTGCTTTCCAACATTGGGCATAATAAGATATTAAGATTCTTCTTATAGTATTTTGAGGTACGAAGCACCTTCATGTGGGTTGGTTTGAGAGATAATACTACCTCCTGCCTCTCATCACGTGTGTGTTTATTTGTCGGTGTCGTTGTGTGTTTGTGTGTGTGTGTGCGTGTGCCTGTCATGTGTGTTTGAGATCAGGGCCCGTAGTGAGCTGTTGATACTCTGTGGCTACATCGGAGCTTTGCTGGCCATCAGAAGACAATACACCAGCATCGTCTCTGCACTATATGAATACACCAGGTGCGTCCCTCCATTCCTCTTCTCCATTCTCAATGCACTCATTCAAAAGCAATTTAAACAGAATATGTTAGTTGTTACAGTTGTATTTGTATCTAAAGTGAGGTATTAATTGAGATAATCTAAAATAAATCTGTCTGTTTTTCAAAGATTTTGTCATGCAAGTGAATATTATCCAACTAAAACCACTGCGCTTTGCTTCTATCAAAACCTCCATTAACCTTTTGAAACATATGGTTATAGGAACAAACAAATAATAACAAATTATTCTGCCATTTTCCGTGTGCGTGATGTTCGCCTTAGACACGAATACCAAGTTATTGCATTCAGTGTTAGGCTTATAGCCACTAGAACTACAATGCACAACTTAAAGGAAATTTGATGTATTTGGTGAAGGCGGAATATATTGTATATAATATAGACAGAACACAGTCAAAGCGCTTCTATCTGGCGAGCTGGGTTAGGATGCTTTGCTGTTGTTGCTCTCTGTGGGCATTTCATCTTGCGTCTCACACGTACGGGCGCAGATTTCCTCTGTCCTGCGAGTAATTTTTCACAAGGTTGGGAGGATCCCCTCAACTCAACTCACATGGACAGCCTTCCGTGAGCTAAACCAACCCTATTCACTCATGACGTACTAGCAGTTATCAAGAGGGCGTCCTCAAGTGACGCTGCTTCTCTGGGGTTGGTGTCCTCCACTGACGCTCTATAACTAAATTACGATTGGATGTTTGATTCACGGACGCAGCTGCTTAAGAGGATTCATATAAATTATATTTTTTGATATCTGAGTTAATTGATATTGCTTTTTATGTAGATATTTGCAGTATTTATTCAGTTTGGGGAATCTCAAGTAGTCTTTAAAGTAGTCGTGCTGACTGGACGGATTAATTACTTTCAGGAGCCTTCTGTACCAGGTTGTTACATAGATGTGATACGGATAAATGGGCCTAATGGCTTTGGCCCCCAAAAGCGTGCTCTCTTTGATATCGTGGCATCGTCCCGTACTCCCTCTAGTGGCTGCTGGTGGGAGTTAACCACTTTGTTGATGGAAGTGCTTAAAACCAAGAAATGAAATTCACCACGGGTCTGTACTCAAGTACTCACTGAATGTTGAATGTTTTCCAATCGCATGGCCCAACACTCGCTGCAAGACATGCCAATTTGCATAAAGTAAACTGGAGTTCAACATTTGTCCCTCCCATTTCAACACGCTGCGATCCCCGATCCCCCGCCCGCCCCTGATCCCCCGCCTGCAATCGTGATCCCCCACCCGCACGTGATCCCCCGCCCACACCGCGATCCCCCGCCCGCGATCCCCCGCCCACACCACAATCCCCCGCCCACACACGATCCCCCGCCCACACCACGATCCCCCGCCCACACCACGATCCCCCGCCCACACCACGATCCCCCGCCCACACCACGATCCCCCGCCCACACACGATCCCCCGCCCGCGATCCCCCGCCCACACCACGATCCCCCGCCCACACCACGATCCCCCGCCCACACCACGATCCCCCGCCCACACCACGATCCCCCGCCCACACCACGATCCCCCGCCCACACCACGATCCCCCGCCCACACCACGATCCCCCGCCCACACCACGATCCCCCGCCCACACCACAATCCCCCGCCCACACCGCGATCCCCCGCCCGCGATCCCCCGCCCACACCACGATCCCCCGCCCACACACGATCCCCCGCCCACACCACAATCCCCCGCCCACACCACGATCCCCCGCCCACACCGCGATCCCCCGCCCACACCACGATCCCCCGCCCACGATCCCCCGCCCACACCACGATCCCCCGCCCGCGATCCCCTGCCCACACGCGTGACCGGCCCGCTCCCAAAGTGAATGGGAGGCCACACGCGTTTGGTGGTGCCGGGCCGCTGGTCAGACCCGTTTATCTCCGGTTGGATCATCATCACTTTTTGATATCATCACACAAATAGTGCAAACTAAACGTTTTCTTTTGAGACAGTATCTTAGAATGTGAAACTGCTTCTGTTAACGTTAACTATTTGCCAGTGGCCGTGGTATAAGCGGGCTAATCCACTGCTCAATGGGCCGTGCATCACGACAACAGCACACCCAGGATTGGATGATCCCTCATGCTGAGGTTATGTTTATGTTGATGTTTGTGCAGTTTATGACATCCATTAGAACTGTAATCCTAAGAGTACCAAGACTGTGTCCGGTGTGTCCTCCATCAGTCAGCTGTTGAAGCGGAGGGAGGTGTGTGTCCCGCTGAAGATAGAGCAGCTGTCCGCAGAGCTGGACGCCTGGAGGACCTGTGCATACACCAACAGCAGGTTGGACGCACGCACTCCCCACAACACCCGCACAGGCCAGCCGTCCTCTTTCGGATCAACCTTCGAAGTGCTTCTTCGCGGTTCTGTGCAAAAAAACACACACACTTATTGTATTTAGTGTTATATTAGCAGACATGGGGGACTCGAGTCGCAAATTTGAGGACTTCAGACTTGTTTGACTAACACTGATAAAAGACTCGACTTGACTTTGACTTGGTCTTCATGACTTGAGACTTGACTTAGACTTGAGACAGATGACTCAAAATGACTTTTTTAAAGTTAGATTAAAGGTTGGGATTTGCGATAAACCAGCAGATTTTGGAAATACACAACTCAAATGGTCCTACCCCCTCTCCTTCAACGCTGACTCTGACTCCACCCATTCCAAGTACATTGACGCGCAATCACGCACGAGCGCGAACACAGATGCGCGAGAGTGAGCCAGGCTGGCTAGGTTGGAGTTTAGGGTTGTCTTCTAGTGCTAGGTCCAAATGTGGATTAGCTAGTTAGCTAGCTCCAGTAGCTACCGCAGGACAACAACAAACAGAAGCTTGCTCTGGGTCACGAGCTCTGAGTACGTGCACGTGCACAAAGGGGTCACTCGCGGGGAGCGGGGGAGGGGGAGTGCAGTACGACCGTTTGATTGACGTACTTACTGTCCAATGCCACTCGATGGTTCTGAAAATCATTGGCTTGAGTTTTTCGAGCCCTGCCCCTTCCACAGATTATTGACTTGTTTAATTTTTATGTCAGTAGGCTACTTCTAACTCAGTGGCTGTAAGTGGGTTATGATAAGGATTTCAAGTAATTTTCAAGTAAAATGACACCGTCAGAGCCAGAGCGTCAGACTGGGCTGATCTCAGCATACCGCAAAAAAATGAAGAGGGTTCAAGTTCCAGTCCCCAAATTCAGTTGAACCACTATCAGGACATTTGTGATGGACAGAGCTGCCTTCAGTTTTGGGCCATGAACAGGCGCACCCTCCCCTCTTTGTTCAAGGTGGAGGTAAGAGTTATGGCAGTCCCTGCATCAAGTGCACCTGTTGAACGTGTGTTCAGCCATGGTGGGGTGATAATGTGACCCCATCATTCACAACTCGGTGACAAAGTACTGTCAAATTATTTTTTTTGCAAATGCAATGCATTGTAAGTCGATGTATGTTGCGAGGCAGCAAGATTGCTACCAGCTTTCAGGCTTGTGTATTACTATTTCCCCTTCCTACAGTATGTGTATGTGATATTACTTTTGAAATATTCTTTTTTTTCATGTGTTGCAAATAATATTCTGCAACATCTAGGGAGATTGAGTGATTGACTTGAACTGTTCTCGTATACAGCCACCTAGAGGTTCTATTTGATTCTGTTCATAGGTTGGAGGTAATGATCATAAAAACATTTTCAAACTATTCACATAATGGTTTTGGAATGTTTTGAATAGTTTGAGTTATTGTTAATGTTAAGACATTGTGATTGTTAATGTTGAAATAAAACTCAAATTATGAACCACTCTCTTTACCGATTTTTAAATGTGGAAACTGGGTAAGATCATCAGATTTTTGTATGACTTGACTTGTGACTTGCTTGACCTGAGCAATGACTTGACTTGTGACTTGCTTGATTCTCACCACAGTGACTTGGGACTTGCTTGAGACTTGAAGGTTATGACTTGAGACTTGCTTGTGACTTGCACATGAGTGACTTACCCCCACCTCTGTATATTAGCCTATAGTAAAATTGGATTGGTGGCTTTTAATTAAATTTGTGTGAGAACACACAATTATATCCGCAATTACGAATTCAGTTTAATGTTCAATATTGCCCCAATTTTGCTTCCTAATCTTAATAGCTCATTAAGAGCTGATGTATTTCAGATTATCCATTTGTTTCACACATATTCACTACACTATGTACTTCATATTATGTTAAAACTGTGTTGAATATCAATGTCAGCAATCAAATATAATAATAATCTGTCCGGTTTTCAACGATTTGGTTATGCAAGTGTATATCATCAAACTTAAACCACTGCATCTCCCACCATGACACAAGTTTGCATTTCTCTTTTGGATGAACATTTTGAAGGGCTTCTAATACCCCTCAGGATCTTAATGAGTCTTCCACATCGTATTCGTCTCTGATAAAGCAGTTTTGGTTGACCTGGGATGTGTGTTTATGTTGTTCCCAGCAGCCCTCCTTCAGAGGAGCAGAGCCAGGAGTTCACCTGTCTACAGAACAGAATATGTCCCACTGAGATAGGTAATATGAACCTCCATCTATCATGTTTCCTTCATTCAAACGCATCATGTATTGTTATGTAGCTGGGGAACACATTGGAATAATTTGGTTTGTCAATTTTACATTAATATTACACTGAATTTTGAGGTGAAACACGATGATAATAATTCACATAATTACTCATTCCAATATTAACTCTTGTTTAAAAGCCTCTATTGTTCTATTGCTCGTGTCCCAGGCTCTGTGGTTCTGTTTGGCCCTGACTATGTGACCGGGTCCAACCTGCCCAGCCACTCAGACGTCCAGCTCTCCTGCTTCACTGGACAGAGGATACAGGTTGGTGTGCGTGTGTGCGTGCGTGTTTATTCTGCTACAAAGTGCTTTGATTTGGTTGATTAGGAACAGATTTTACATTGGTGCGTTTTTTCTCCATGCAGGGCCCAGTGTTCCTCCTTGAAGATGGTAAATCAGCCATCTCTCTTAACGATGCACTCATGTGGGCCAAGGTCAACCCCTTCTCCCCTCTGGGGACGGGTGTGCGCATCGTCCCCTTCTGATGTGCTCACACCAGACACAACAGTCAGAGCCACCCTGTGGACACAGGGAGAGTAATATTGTTTTGGGCTGGGCGGCTGCGTTCACACATTACACGTTTAAATTTGGTCACGTATCGCTTTGCCTGATCTGTTTGACATTTTCGATTCAGGAGGACAAGATTTGGTCAAAGCAAAATGATCTGAATTCCTGTCCAGCCTGGGGAATGTTCCATTGTTGTCTGAAAGCACATGTTAAGTCACAGAGCCTTCCTTTCACTTTTGTTCGTCATCTGAATGTGATCATAGGGTTTCATAAACATCTGTTTCCGAGCAACTAAAGCAGGCACAGACTTTTAACAAAACCTAGTACTGCTGATTAGTGATCATCAGAAATTCACCATAACAAATCTATCAGTTGATATGTGTACATGATTTAAAGGCCTCTCTCGAACTCATTGAAAGTGTCAATATATTGTTTAACCGTTGAAGTTGGGCTCACCTAAGTCCAGTAAACGTATGTTTTTCAGCGTTTGAACTAGCCCTTTAAAAAACAAAGCAACAACATTGTATTTGTGTGTGAGCGTTTGAAGACCACTGAGGCATGTGTTGCCAGAGTGGGGCCCTGCAGGGAGCTCTGGATGCTTTTCTTAGTCAACGTTATCCCACAGCTCATCGATACAGCCTCTGTAACCTGGCCCCACATGTTTTAGATGTCATGTTTCAAGGTATTGCTATAAAGAATGACATATAAATACAAAATGAGCCCAATAAACAGGGTTGGTGCCTTAATCTTTAAATTCATCTATAAATAGTGGCCTGCATAGCCTAGAGTCCCAAAACTGCATCCTATCACAAAACGTAACATGCCAG
This sequence comes from Gadus macrocephalus, assembly GCF_031168955.1. Lineage (NCBI taxonomy): Eukaryota > Metazoa > Chordata > Actinopteri > Gadiformes > Gadidae > Gadus > Gadus macrocephalus. The sequence continues at coordinate 5,732,410 of NC_082384.1, forward strand.
TAGAGGAGTACCACCTACAATGTAAAACTGTCAAGCGTATAGGATGTAGCACTTCATGAGCTTCTTTGATTGTTTCTTGTTTTCCATGTAAGCTCGAACAAAGCTTGGTCTTGGTTCCAAATCAATGTACATACTTCTGCTAGGTAACGGGTGGGTCGCTGTCTGCTGAGACGATGTACTTAAATAAAGTGGAACCCAGCTGTGGGTCAGATGTAGGAAGACTGCCTCCACAGATGATTCATGTATCTTTGTGTATTGTACATTTATTGAAAAAGATTGTGAATGTCATCATAGTAAACTACAAAATGATAACCTTTTTTAAATAAATCATTACATTGAGCAACACGCCATCCAGCCGTGGGTTAATAAGCGTTGAATGCTCTTTGCATTTTTGTTACTTCCCACAACCCCTGGTTGCACTTTCTGACTTCAACTTGAATAGTTGATTGTTGCGCCTGACGTTGGAGGAACGTTTTTACATTGTTACTACGTACATTGTTATTAGTTTAAACAGTAATTCAAGTTATTAAAAAACTATTATTTTAAACATGCTATTGGATAAATGTTTGAGAAGTTTACTACCGGAGCCCTAAGCTCCTCCTCTACCTCCTAGACTGTGTAGAAGTTAAGATGATGTCAAATTCCCATACATTTTGAGAAAAGAGAGCTAGATTTTGTAGATTTTGTCCGTCCGTCCGACCAGCCCCCTGTTCTCTCCCCCAACCTATGTTTCTCTGCCATTGAGAAGTGTTCAACACACTTGTGATTGACCAACAAGATATATTCCTCAATTTATCAGGGAAGCGATAAGCCTGAAATCGCCTGAATAATTAGCAAATAGGTTTAAGCCTGGAACTTCTAAATTTGTTTTCGATTTCCAAGGGCCGCCAACAACCAGACCCAAACATCTTTGGACACAATTTGACGGACCTACAACCAATCAGAGTAAAGAGACGTGTGATGTAGCGCTAAAAGCTGTTGGTATAATACATTTGACCAAACCCTGTCCAAAGTACAATACATCTTATCAACAAACGCTTAAGGTGCAGTGTTTTCATCTTCTTTTAGAGAAAATGAACCTTCCAGTTCGCTTAATACTGTTGCAAAGGTCATTTACCAGACTGCTCCACATCAGCAGCCATCTTGGTCATCTAAAGATAGGGATTTGCCTGACCCAGTCTGAACAGGAAGGGGGCCAGACAGTCTGCCAAATAAATGCAAATAAAACATGAGCTTTACTTGAACACGAGATTCGTCTGTTGTTGTTTTTTTTCTGAAATATTGATAGTTTCAAACAGGCAGGCGGCGTCGGCAAGAAACTGATATTTTCACACCGCATTTCGCTCACAAATTCAAATAATTCCTCTTCAATCTAACCTACTGCACCTTTAAATTATCTACACCACCACAAGGTGTTCTTATGTCTTGTAAAACAGTCAAACTTTTCTGTAATTTTTTTGTAATTTCTTGACAAAACCCAAAAAAGTGTGAATCTGCAGACTAATAACTATGAAGGAGCCGGCACAGAGAAGAACATGTTCAAGAGGGGAGTGTGATGTCATGCCTAACTGGGCTCTAGGAGCTCTGTGTGTTGGAGTCGGTTCTGGAGGGGCAGCAGGAATAAGGAGGGAATGCCGACGACTCAGTACGTAACTAAAAAGTGCCTTTAACTAAGCAACTCAATATCTGTTCCAAGAACAGGCGGAAAACACTACAATTAGGAACCAAAAAGAATAAGGGACATTACAAAAAAAGCCTGGTCCTGGCAATAGAGGCATCTGGAAAGATTCCGACAAGCCAGGACTGGCTTGTGAGGTGTGAGGTGGTAGCTCAGGAGGTAGAGCAGTTGTCTTGTAGCCGAAAGGTTGCAAGTTCGTTCCCACTTCCGAGTGTTGATGTGTCCCTGAGCAAGACACTTAACCCTAACTGCTCCTGACGAGCTGGCTGTCGCCTTGCATGGTTGACTCTGCCATCGGTGTGTCAATGTGTGTGTTATTAACCGATGTAAGTCGCTTTGGATAGAAGCGTCTGCTAAATGCCCTAATTGTAATTGACTGCAGCAATAAACTTCTTCCATGCTGGGCTTACTCAAATCATATATTTCTCGTACGGGTGATTATGTGATGAGCTGTTTCATCTACTTGAAGGCTTCTTCTTGCATTGCACTCGAAACCCTGAGACATCATGTTTGAGTAGGTTGCTAAGAGGTTTGGTAAACTCACACAGGTTTAGTGAGTGCCTACCTAGGTAGTGGATCGTTCCCAGCATTATTCTCCGGTCGCTCAAGCAGCTTGGCGGCTCAAGCTCAGTGATGGCCTTGACCTTGGCTTCATCCGCCCGAAATGACGTGCTCATCAACGCAATGTAGAGGCAGATGAGTGGTCGACAACGAGAGGAGTTTCTGGGGTTTTCTGGAGCTTCACTTCAAGATGTTCTGGGGTGATGAGGATATCATCCATTCAAATGGAATCTCATTTGACATTGAATGATTTCCGGCACACATTCAGATTGCATGTTAAAGTAGGACTTACTAATGGGAGTTATATATGTCATACATTTGGCACTCTTTCTGGGTAGTGGTGTCTGCAAGATAACACTTGCTTGGTCGAAGAGAAAAACACATGGGCACCTGCCAGTTCGGGTAAGTTGTAATCTGTCGTTGGTAGAATGCAGTTCTCACTCTTCAAAGCCTTATTCAGCCTATTAGGATCAACACTTCTCCTTGGCTGGTCTTTGTTCTTCTAGGGCACAGCGACTATTGGAGCACACCACTCCATGGCTTTGATTTCTCTGAGGAAATGGACTTGTCTGCCGTCCTCTTCCTCAAACGGGTGCAGTAACCACCATCTGTCTCCCTTAAGGACTGGACCACATCTGGAGCATTTGAGTCGCTTGTTTACATGATGCCTTTTGCCTTAGCCCTTTAATTCCCTCCATGTCTGTGTATATATATATATATATACACATACACTGTGTTGCAACATTACTTAAAGGAGCAGTGTGTAGGATTTTATGGCGGTGTAGTTGCAGATTGCTACCAACAGAATATGCCATTAGACCGTTCTGGGTGACTGTAGAAACAACATATTTATGAATATTAAATTACATTTCTGCAATGTCCGTTCTGCTTGATGCCACTCATTTCTAAACATTGCACCTTTAAAGGGGACTGAAAGGACAAAGATAGATAAACTAATAGAATTAAAACGAAACAGGGAGAGAGAATCTCCCTGAGGAGAACCACAATGCTTCTACAGCCAGAACGGGGGTGCGTGCATGCGTGATGTGTGTCCCTTGAAAACCAACCAGTCGAATAAAGGCCACGGTGCCGTCCTGATGACCCCGGCTGCTCTGAAACCCATTCCCACAACACTGGCCTCCAGCTACCACCTGTGCTCCGTGAGTCCTGCTCTCCGTGACTTCTCCTCTCATGTCCCCGCGCTCTCCCTCTGCTTCTGCTTTTATGTTCACCGTACTTTCACTGTCTATCTTCGCTCTTCAGGCCATGTCTTTATTTATTTGATTTCCTTTCATAAGATGTTTTCAGTCTGTGAAAAATAGCCATAATGCAGACTGGAGTCTCAGCACCACTCCATGGTACACCCTCTGGCACCATGCCACTCTGAGATCATAATCACATTTCAACTGACTTCACGTGCCAGGTCCATGATAATCCTATGTGTAATGGGCACAATACATGGACCTGTATGTTCTTATTGTGTGCATTCTCACAGGAGAAATAGTGGGTCAGTTCTTTATCATGAGCAAAAAAAAGACATCATCTGATGGATTAGTTTTTAAGCCAATCAGGACACGAAGAGGAAAAGGAGGGGCGGGATAACAAAAATTGCGGGAGAGGGACTTGGCGGTGATGAGATGTCACGCATGAGTTGGCTTTCTGGGCCCGGTTTCCCGACAACGTTCTCTCTTAGCGCGCCACGAAGACTCCTACGTTTAGACTTATCAAAGTTGTTTACCTCTATAGGCGTGGTTCCCGAACGGTCTCTTAGGAGTCTTCTTACGAAACACTCCTTACGTCGGTCGTAAACGGCGCTGTCCAGAAAGAACGTGCTGAAATCGATTGCTCAGAGATCGAGTTTCAATTCCATACGCATGACAGCGTTCTAAAAAATCGTTGCGAATAAAACATTGCTCGAAATTCTTCTAGTAGGCCTAAAGATTTATTTAACCAAGGGCGAACATAGCATAGCCTACACTGATTTAAAAAAATAGATATAGAAAAATTGACATTTTGAAATGAAAACTAATAGTTTATTTAGCTTATTATATAATACTGTTTATGCTGAGACTGCTTTGCTTTTTGTTACCTGTAGGGGTCTTTGTGTGGGCTTTGCATACCGCCCGGCCAGTGTGTGCTTGTCAGGTGTAAGCTAAATGTCAAGGGAAAGAGCCACTTATTACGTTCAATCGTTTCTTATAATGGTTTATTCGTTTCCTAGTATAATTTCCTTAATTTAGAAGACAGATAGGCTACAATTTTTTTTTGGAAGTTTTTTTTTAAGCCGAGACAACATCCTTAACTCAAACATGCCGTTTATTTTGGCCTCAATTGGCTACGGATGCAAACTGTTTCCCGGAACCTTCTTCAAGCCTTCTAGTCATTCATAACCTCTTCTTTAAGTTCTTCAAGTGTTTCTGGAAACGATCTTTGCTACGAATCTCTTTCAGAGTCGTTTGTTGGCAAGGTTGGTCTGAAGCGCTCGTAGAACCTTCTTAGCTCTACCATAGTGATGGTTCAGCTCCTGACGCTAGTCGCCGCCACTGTAACCTTTAGAAATCCCCGTTGCGCATGGAACTGCCACATTTACTTAAAATATACGTAAGGGATAATGTTGTAGGACACAGGATTATCAAGAAAATAAGCCCCGACAGTGCGAACCAGACCCCGACGCGAAGCGGAGGTGACTGCTTTGCCCTGAAGAGTATTATTTTAGATAATTACAGGCGATGTTCTATACGTTATCCCGCTTATTAGACGGCGGGATAATTATCCCGTTTATGCACACGGTGTGTCTTTTTAGAATTACCATTTGTAGTGTTGATCAGCAGATAAATAGTCCACCATAGACGTGACGTTGACGTCGCTTAGCAACCGGACACGCTGGGGTTGATAAGTTACCGGACTACTTACGGAGTGCTAAGAAAGACGTGAATCAGGCAAGAAATCCACTTTCCTTGACAGCGGTCTAGTTCGGTGTGCATAAAAGTAGGCTACTGACGGACCAATTGCGAACTACTGCAACTGCTGATGCCATCTCTCTAAGCTAAAAAGCAGCCGCACCCACCCCAAACCAATCGGAATAAGTGTATTAGATTAAATTAGATTCAACTTCATTGTCATTGCACAAGTAAGGACAACCAGTACAACGAAATGCAGTTTAGCATCTAACCAGCAGTGCAATCAATAAAACGTTTTTGTTAAAGCAGCGCTATAAGAATAATAATAATAATACATAAGACACAGATAGCAGATAGCAGCTGGTCAACAAAGTTAAAAATATCCAGTCAATATCCAGTCAGTAAAGGCCTACATGTCGAATATAACGAACTACACCACATCTTCTATTCCGCATGGAATTATATTGCGATCAGAGAATTGTATCCGGATTGAGGCGTAGCCTATATATGATTTATTTCGATTGAGCTGTTCTTCCACTTCTAATCGGATCAGAAGTATCTGATCGCGGCTAGTGTCAAGGCATGCACAATTCTGCAAGCAATTTGTGAAATTTGCAAATCGACAAACAATTAGGCTCTGAGTGGTTAAGAAGTAGCTGCCGTCCTGGGAGATCCTCAAAGCTGGGGATGTCCTCGCAGCTGGGGATGGGGAGCGCCATGGCCTGAGATGTACTGGCAGGGGATGGGGGATCGCCTGGCCTGAGAGCGTCCAGCATCACCTCTTCTAAGGTCGATGCCTCCCGAGATCCCATCACAGGAGATCTCACCTATAATCGCGAGCGCCTTCTCCTCCATCTGTGTTAACTCTGGCACTATGCTGGGCCTAGCACCAGTTAGAAGCCGGTCTCTTCAAAAAAATATTGTATTTATTAGGCTGTACAAATCAAAAATGAACAAAACTGTCTTCTAAATTAAGGAAATTATACTGGGAAACGAATATACCATTAAAAGAAATGAGTGAACGTAATGAGTGGTCGAAATACTTTTTTCAACCACCGCCCTTTCCTTCTTTTTGACATTTAGTTTTCACCTGACAAACACACACTTGGCGGGTGGTGCGCAAAGGTAACAAAAATCAAAGCAGTCTCAGCATAAACCGTAGCCTATTATATAATAATCTTTACAGACTTTTAAAAATGCAGCTTTTGTTTCAAAATGTATTTTTTCCTAAATAATCAACAAGTCAGACACCGTTGTAAACAGAAAAATCAATAGCCTAATTTGAACGGCCTCAATCTCCTCCGCTGTTTTCTATATTTTCTATATATTTTTTTAAATCAGTGTAGGCTATGCTATGTTTGCCCATGGTTAAATAAATGTTTAGGCCTACTAGAAGGATTTCGAGCAATGTTTTATTTGCAAAGACTGCAATATTTCTTTAGAACGACGTCATGCGCATGAAATGGAAACTCGATCTCTGAGCAAGCGATTTCAGCACGTTCTTTCTGGACAGCGCCATTTACGACCGACGTATGGAGTGTTTCCTAAGAAGACTCCTAAGGGACCGTTCGGGAACCACGCCTATAGAGGTAAACAACTTTGATAAGTCTAAACGTAGGTAACCTTGTCTCACAGGAACCTGGAACCTGGCTCTTTTGAGCCAATGCAAGTTAATGACGTCGCTGAACCGTGAATATTTATTTATTTATTTATTATATAGGCTACGGAGACCCCCAGACCTCCTCGAAGCAACGAAATATATAAATAAATGCATAAATATGATCTGCTGCAAAACTTGGAGCATCCATCATACAAAGCATTGACCCTTTTTTGGCATTTGTGGTTTTGACCTAGGACGGCCGTGTTACGCCACGTCCCGCTACACGGTCCATCACCCATCTCTAGTGGTGGCAGGTCGTAACCGGTTCCCCTTCCCTCAACCCACCTGTCGGCAATCTCCAATCTACGTTTCCTACTTCAGCCGGGGATCCCCAATCTGTCGGCGCCTGTTCGTCGTTCACTTCTAGCAAGTTCGTATCGTCAAATCAGCTCTATTGCCAAGTCCTGCACGAATTCTCTGTCCCTCTGGTAATCCCTTTTCCCCTTCTCTAGTTCTCCCGCTACCTGCTTGACTACCCGCTACCGGACCTCCTAACCTGTCCCTCGTCCCGGAAGAGTACCACGACCGGGGGTCCGTGTTCAGTAAGTCCCATGCCTTGTCCTTGCCCCCCCACCGCCCTTATGACTGCGCCATCGATCTCCCCGGAGCCCCCCTTCCTAGCAGCCGTCTGTTCAACCTCTCCCGCCGAACGTGAGTCAATGGAGGAGTACATCGGGGAATCCCTCGCCGCTTGAATCATCACCCGTTGGAGCGGGTTTTTTCTTCATCAGCAAGAAGGATAAATCGCTTCGCCCCTGCATCGACTACCGTGGTCTGAACGACACCACAGTGAAAAATAAATACCCTTTACCACTCATCAGTTCCGCCTTTGTCCCCCTCCACGGAGCCTCCGTTTTCTCCAAATTAGATCTACGCAATGCGTATCACCTGGTCCGCATTCGGGAGGGCGACGAGTGGAAGACGGCTTTTAATACCCCTTTGGGCCACTACGAGTACCTTGTGATGCCTTTCGGCCTCACCAACGCCCCCGCAGTGTTTCAGTCTTTGGTTAATGATGTCCTCCGGGACATGTTGAACCACACTGTTTTCGTCTACATCGACGATATTCAAATTTTATCAAAATCCATGGAGGAGCACAGGGTCCATGTCCGACAGGTTCTGCAGAGGCTGTTGGAGAACAGGCTGTATGTCAAGGCGGAGAAGTGCGAGTCTCACGTCCCATCCATTTCCTTCCTGGGGTATATAATCAGCCAGGGCCGGGTTGAAATGGATCCCTCTAAGGTCTCGGCGGTGGCTGAGTGGCCTTCTCCCTCAACCCGCAAGAAATTGCAACAATTCCTTGGCTTTGCCAATTTTTATCGGAGATTTATACGCGGTTACAGTTTAGATCGCGCCACCCCTCACGGCCTTGACTTCCACCAAAAGCACCTTTGCCTGGACGCCGGTGGCGGAGACTGCCTTTCAGGGCCTCAAGCAGCGGTTCGTATCCGCTCCCATCCTTACCCAGCCTGATCCCTCACTTCAGTTCGTGGTGGAGGTCGACGCCTCGGACACCGGAGTGGGCGCGGTACTCTCCCAGCGTTCCCCCTCCGACCACAAGCTCCATCCCTGCGCCTTCTTCTCCCTTACGATGTAGGCAACCGCGAGCTATTAGCGGTCAAGCTTGCCTTGGAGGAGTGGCAGCATTGGTTGGAGGGCACGGAGATTCCTTTTATAGTTTGGACTGATCATCGCAATCTCGCTTATATCCAATCTGCTAAGAGAATAAATTCCCGTCAGGCCAGGTGGGCCTTATACTTTGGCCGGTTCAACTTTTCCCTCACCTACCGTCCCGGCTCCCAGAATGTCAAGCCGGATGCTCTCTCCCGCCTGTACTCTCCGGTGGACCCCGGCACAGACCCCGAGACCATTCTGCCACCCACGTGCCTCATTGCCACACTCACCTGGGAGGTGGAGTCCGCGGTTCGCCTTGCTCAGAGGCAACAGCCGGACTCCGGTCTCGGCCCCCCTAACCGTATGTTTGTTCCTGACGCGGTTAGGTCCAGTGTACTGACTTGGGCGCACTCCTCCCGGCTTACCTGCCACCCTGGTATAGCCCGCACCTTGGATTTCATCCGCCGGCGTTTTTGGTGGTCCACCATGGACCAGGACGTCGCTCGTTTATCTCGGCGTGTGCAACTTGCGCCCGGAACAAGACCTCGACCCGCCCCCATTCCGGTTTACTACGGCCCCTACCCATCCCTAGCCGCCCCTGGTCACACATCGCTCTTGACTTTGTCACCGGTCTTCCCACGGGGCAATACCACCATCCTTACCGTGATAGACCGTTTCTCTAAGGACGCCCACTCTTCCCAAGCATCCCTCCTCAAGGGAGACCGCCGACCTCCTGGTCAAACATGTATTCTGCCTGCATGGCATCCCCGCGGACATTGATTCAGACAGAGGTCCCCAGTTCACCTCGCAGGTATGGCGGGCATTCTGCAAGGCTCTTGGCGCCACTCCCAGCCTCTCCTCTGGTTTTCACCCTCAATCTAACGGGCAATCGGAAGGAGCCAACCAGGAGATGGAGGCGGCACTCCGCTGAATCACCCACGCCAGCCCCACCACCTGGAGCTCTCAGCTGCCCTGGGTTGAATACGCCCATAACACACTTCTAAACGCATCCACAGGGTTATACCCATTCATGGCCTCCCTGGGTTACCAACCTCCCATGTTCCCTGATCTGGAGGAAGAAATTGCAGTCCCTTCTGTCCAAACCCATCTGCGCAGATGCCGGCGCATCTGGAAACGGACACGCACTGCACTACTCCATGCATATACTCGCTCCCAACTTCAGGCTAATAAGCGGCGTCGACCTGCGCCCCAGTACGCCCCCGGACAAGGGGTTTGGTTGCGGGCTAAGGACCTTCCCTTGAAGGGGATTCCAGCCAAACTCTCCCCACGCTTCATCGGCCCCTACACCATCTCCAAGGTGGTCAACCCCTCTGCGGTTCGCCTGAACCTCCCCCCCTGCTCTCCGTCGCATCCACCCCACCTTCCATGTCTCTCAGATCAAGCCAGTCTCTACCAGCCCGTTGTCCCCCCCCATCCCACCTCCACCTCCGCCTAGGATGATTGATAATCATCCAGCCTCGACGGTCCGTCGACTCCTGGATGTGCAGCGCCGTGGGCGGGGTCACCAGTACGGTCCTGAGGAGCGCTCCTGGGTTCCCCGGAGCCGCATCTTGGACCCATCACTCATCCAGGACTTTCTCCAGGATCACCCGGCTGTCATGCGCGCAGATGGCACAAGGGACGGGGGGGATATGACCCCCTCAGATTCATAGTGACCCCCCCACTGTCCCTACAAAAGGCGACAAACATCGCGGGTAAAACGGAGGCTTCCTCCTCTTGAAATGTCACTGGAACCTGTCTTACAAACTGTATACGCCGATCTTTCTCCGAGAGTGAAATACTCCTACACGACCGACTTTTTCTTTCAATTTTATTTGTAAACCAACCACAAGTACGCGCTGGCGGCTTATTTTTTTTCTGTCGTATCACTCCGCAAGCATCTTCGGTTGCTGAGCGACGTCAATGTCTTTGGCGACTATTTCTCAGTTAATCAACACTACGAATGCTGGTAACAGCCATAGTTTCCATATGCTAAAGACGTGTCTAGTTCACCGTCATGCAGGCTGTGTTTAGTAAAATAAATAGCGATCTGTTTTCGGCGCATTTAGGCCTATCTGCCTAAACCCACGTTGAAATAATTTTGATGTTCAATGTTGATGGCGCAGTTGTTGAAATAAACAGATTGATTTCATACAAATCATAAAAGCCTCTCCCTGTGTCACTGTGTGTGCGTGTATACGAGGTGCGTGGGTGCATGTCTGCGTGTGTGCGTGCGTGGGGGGTTAGGGTTTGTTTTCCTGGCACGAAAGGGGGAATAAATAACATTGTGTCGGCCAAAGTGTTATTTTAAACATTGTATCGGCCCAGAATTTCACAATCGGTGCATCCCTAATTCCAACATTAAAATGGAAAACTCACTCCTTACTCCCATTACAAATGATGCAGCTGTTCGCAAATATCCTGAACTGAAAGTACAAGGTCAACACAACTGCAGATGCAGTGCATGCTTTGAAAGAAATGCCCCCTGAAGTTTGATCAGGTAGAGACACTAGTGAGATTGTTGATGGTGGTGCCCATATCATCTGCCGAGGCAGAGCGCGGTTTTAGTGGGTTACGCAGATTGAAGACATGGTTGCGATCAACCATGACACAAAAAAGACTCAATGGCATTGCTGTGTGCCATATTCACCAAGAATGGCTAGGCAGACAAGACAGACAAAAAATTGCCCAGCAGTATGTTCAGGGTAATGAAAGGAGGAGAGATGTCTTTGGGTCCTTCAGTGAGTCTGCTTAGACAGTAAATTTCTTTGGCTTTTTGTTCATTCATGTAAATATGTTGTTGTTTAAACTTCTGAGTGTCTACACAAATGTTTATATAAAACATATTTTGCAGTTTCTGTGGGTGATTGGCATTCCAGACAAATAATAGTTTCATTATATATGTCTAGTGTTTATAAATTAGGCCATTGATTAACAATGTTCACTGTTGTTTATCCATGATTTCAAATAAGAATTCTCCAATGGCATTTTAGTGCAAACCATTGGCCCATAGGCTATTACGAAAGTAACTACTTGAGCGCTAGTTAAAGCCCAGATTACACAAAAATAACTTATTGAGTTGAAATCATTTGCTGACAGCTTTGTCCCCCCCAGTTCAAAAATCCCATCTGCGCCCCTGCCGGCTGTGGTGGGGCGTCTGTCGAGAGGCGTCCGTCGAGGGGGGGGGGGGGGTACTGTCAGTGTTGGGATAGTTCACTTTCTACGTGAACTAGTTCAAAGTTCAGTTCACAAATTTTAAAATGAACTTTAAAATGAGTTCAGTTCAACGTTCATAATTCAAAGATTTGAACTAAGTTCACAGTTCCAAAAAATGAACTAGTTCATAGTTCTTTTTTTCAATATGTTGCTGTGTGAGCTATTATTTTTTTCTTGTATTTTGAACATCGAGCCCACTTCGTGATTTGTCTAGGATGATATAGAGTGGTTGAATCAAGCATCGTAGCGAAAATGTATTGTACATTTAGCGCATTTTGTAAATCCCATTGATTTCTGTTGGAAGACTCATTGCTTCGTTGGCCGGAAGCGGAAAGGGAACTAGTTTGGTTGTAGTTCAAATTTGGTTGTAGTCTTTTCGCTCGGTTCTAGCCCTACTGTTGAGTCGGAGAACCGAGCGAAAAGACTACAACCAAACGTAAACAGCCCCCATTTACGTTTCCGGCCAACAAGCAATGATTCTAGGAGGTATTCTAGTCCGCTGAGCTATGAGCCAGCGGGAGATAACGTTATGGATTGTACATATTTATAATTCGAAATTCGTCTCAGCCTTTATACCACAGACACTCTAGGGTCCATAACCGTGTTGTCTGATTACAGTTTGATTCATTTTTCACTATTTAACAGATCTCGTTCTGAAGAATAATCACCGCGCCATTCGTTTCAATGGGAATCGGGACGGTCTATACTTTCAACATAAAGTGTATTTATATTTTTTAATTCGTCCCAGCCTTTACACCACAGACACTATAGGGTCTATAGCATATAACCGCATTTTCTGATTGCAGTTTAATGTAACAGTAAGCTGACAACGCCGCAACTGCAAATGAAACACACGGAGATAACCATGGCAACCGGTCAAACAAATCATTCTGCGCGCGCATCCGCCGTTTTGATAAACAAATAACCCCCCAATTGAACGAAGTTAAACCGAGTGCGCGTGCCGTTCACAGACACCAGAATGAACGAGTTCACAGTAACGTTCATCAGGCAGTAATACAGTACGTTCAGTTCACGTTCGCCGAAAATATGAACGAGTTCATGAACTATCGTTCAATGAACGCGTTCAGGCACAACACTGGGTACTGTTACCCCACGTCCCGCTACAGGGTCCAACACCCATCTCTAGTGGTGGCAGGTCGTAACTGGTTCCCCTTCCCTCAAACCACCTGTCGGCAATCTCCAATCTACGTTTCCTACTTCAGCCGGGGATCCCCAATCTGCCGGCGCCAGTTCGTCGTTCACTTCTAGCAAGTTTGTATCGTCAAATCAGCTCTATTGCCAAGTCCTGCTCGAATTCCCTGTCCCTCTGGTAATCCCTGTTCCCCTTCTCTAGTTCTCCCGCTACCTGCCTGACTACCCGCTACCGGACCTCCGCCTGCCTGAATACTCGTCCCTCGCCAAGCCCCCGTCTGCACGATTGTTCCCTCGGTACCAGACCCCCACCTGCCTGACTACTCGTCCCTCGCCTAGCCCCCCACCAGCACGATCGCCCTCCCGGTACCAGACCCCCGCCTGCCTGACTACTCGACCCTCGCCTAGCCCCCCACCAGCACGATCGCCCTCCCGGTTCCAGACCCCCGCCTGCCTGACTACCCGTTCATTGTCTAGCCCGTGTCCACCTGATTGCCTGCCCGGTACCAGACCCCCGCCCGCCTGACTTCCCGAACGATCATCTAATAAATTCCTTTACCTTTACCCTGTCTCCGCCTTCCTGCGTCCAGCACTTGGGTCCCAGTTTCCTGTACCATAACAGGCCGCCGGCTATCAGTGTTTGTAATATCTCAGTTTAAAAGAACGGCGTTAAGTAACACCATTATTTTTCAGTAATGGAGTAATCTAACTAATTACTGTTTCCGTCGTTACAACGCCGTTGCCGTTACTGTATGTTAAATATGGTGCGTTAGTATTAATTAATTGAATTGAACTGCGTAATCTGAACGCACCCCTGGCTCCACACACAAACTGCTCGGGAGGAGACCGGGTGGGTTAACAACGAGATAAGCGATTATGATTGGCTAAGGCAGAGTCATGTTTCATGGTAGCCAATCGGATCCAGTGTTTTTACACGCGCGCCACACACACACGCACACAGCAAACTGATTTGATTAAGCAGCAGAAATGGCGAGTCCGGAGCAATCCGATGAAAAGTTGGCATTTTCTGTAGTATTCGGCAGATGTTGCACAGCCTTTACAACCAAGCAAATTTAAATTCAGTTGGAAGTATATCAGGGCCTTGAAAGGGCAGTTCAACCATTTAAAAAATCCAAATCCAAAATCCAAATTCTTTTACATAGCAACTTATTTTTTTTACAGTAACGCAAATAGTTACTTTCCCTGATAACTAGTTACTTCTATTATAGAGTAACTCAGTTACTTTTTGGAACAAGTAGTCAGTAACTATAACTATTTACTTTTTTAAAGTAACGTTCCCAACATTGGCGGCTATAGGCCTACATAAGTAGGGTGCACTGTAGTCTACTATCTGCGCACTCTCTCTCTCTCTCTCTCTCTCTCTCTCTCTCTCTCTCTCTCTCTCTCTCTCTCTCTCTCTCTCTCTCTCTCTTGTTTCGTTTAGGGTCTAGCAATAGATCACGACAGGCTGTGGTATGTGCTCATTATACCACTGTTAAGGGGCGTTGTTCGGCCCGACGCGCAGCGGAGGGCCGGTGACCCCCTAATATGCATGTGTCCCCCCATTAATATACATGGCCATGGACTGTATTATGCGTTACGTGTTTAGTTTGCGTAAGTTTAAACAGATGGACGCACACACGCACGCCCGCATTCATTCATTCTTTTTAAGACTCACTCGCGGTAAAACAATGTTTTCTCACGATCAAATACTCATCAATCCTGAAAATTATGGGCTTGTACACGATGTCTGTGTCAAGAAAATATGTGTTTGCTGTATGGTGTTTGCAGATGCATTGATTTAAAAGTACAACTTATTACCGCTGTATCAGCTGTTCTTTCCCAAATAATTGACCAAGAACGTGTGGCTAGGTAGATGAGAGAAGCAAAGTGTATGCACGAGGTGCATAAGCAAAATTATGCATGTGCCCTTAAAATAGCATCTGAACAACGCGCCACTGGCTTTAAACCAGGTATTTCCTGGTTTGTGGCGGAATTGTTTTCTGAAACTGCAAAATAGCACCAGGGAACGTTTGCGCCAGAACACGCCTCCTCCTTTCTCTGAACCGCCCCTTGGGGCACAGGATCATTCCCTAATTTACCGACGTGTGGCGGTGGATGGAAAATAACGCTCCGCGCCAGTTGCAAACTAGCAACGACACATGCGTCAGTGTAGAAAGTTAATTGCGCTGGATGCAAGATGGGGCCCGTAGACTTCCTGACGTCACTCACACACGCACTGCCATTCTCGCGCACACACATACGCTACTCTCGTAACACTGCTATTCTGCATGTCTTCCTATTATTTTGTGCTTGTGTGTTTCCAGCAATTATTTTCTTCATGAATGACTTAAACCCATTGGTGAAACACAACACTGCCAATGTGGCAGTTCCATGCGCAATGGGGATTTCTAAAGGTTACAGTGGCGGCGACTAGCGTCAGAAGCTGAACCATCAATAAGGTAGAGCTAAGAAGGTTCTACGAGCGCTTCAGACTAATCTTACCAACTCCACGACGTACGTAAAGAGATTCGTAGCAAAGAACGTCTCGGGAAACACGCGAGATGTTAAGGTATAACTTAAAGTAGAGGTTACGAATGACTCAGCGTTAAGAAGGCTCTAAGAAGGTTTTGGGAAACCAGGCCCTGGTGAATACAGACTTGCAGGAAGGAACCAGTGAATGAAAGAAAGAACATTGCTACACTACAAAGTAAAACTCTTTTAGCTGTCGGTATTGTGACCGTCTGTTTCTGGAAAGCGAGCTAATCACCATCTGGCTGTACTGCGCCGCTCGGAGGGGTCTCAGCGCAGACTATACAGCTACTCCAGTCCAGACCGTGAGGGTCAGAGGGTGGAGTAGTGTCGAGCCAGAGGGTGGAGCAGTATCCAGTCAGAGGGTGGAGTAGTATCCAGTCCAGTGGGTGGAGTAGTGTCTAGTCAGAGGGTGGAGTAGTGTCCAGTCAGAGGGTAGTGTTGAGTAAGAGGGTGGAGTAGTATCCAGTCCAGAGGTTGGAGTAGTATCCAGTCCAGTGAGTGGAGTAGTATCCAGTCCAGAGGGTCGAGAAATATCCAGTCCAGAGGGTGGTGTAGTGTCCAGTTCAGTTCAGAGGGTGGAGCAGTATCCAGTCCAGAGGGTGGAGTAGTGTCCAGTCCAGAGGGTGGAGTAGTGTCCAGTCCAGAGGGTGGAGTAGTATCCAGTCCAGAGAGTAGAGAAGTATCCAGTCCAGAGGGTGGAGTAGTTTCCAGTCCAGAGGGTGGAGTAGTGTCCAGTCCAGAGAGTAGAGAAGTATCCAGTCCAGAGGGTGGAGTAGTGTCCAGTCCAGAGGGTGGAGCATGTCCATTCTAGGAAGGCGGAGACAAACAGGGGGTTCTTTTTATGCCATAACTTGAGCGTCTGTGTGGGAGGAGACTCGAGCTGTTTGTTACGTTGAAAGGCCCTGTCCACGCAGTCACACACACAAGGTTAAAGAACCTGTCAACACAACAGTACCTCCACTCCCTCGGCCTGTTAAAGAACCTAAACACAGCAGTACCTCCACTCCCTCGGCCTGTTAAAGAACCTAAACACAGCAGTACCTCCACTCCCTCGGCCTGTTAAAGAACCTAAACACAGCAGTACCTCCACTCCCTCGGCCTGTTAAAGAACCTAAACACAGCAGTACCTCCACTCCCTCGGCCTGTTAAAGAACCTAAACACAGCAGTACCTCCACCCCCTTGGCCTGTTAAAGAACCTAAACACAGCAGTACCTCCACCCCCTCGGCCTGTTAAAGAACCTAAACACAGCAGTACCTCCACTCCCTCGGCCTGTTAAAGAACCTAAACACAGCAGTACCTCCACTCCCTCGGCCTGTTAAAGAACCTAAACACAGCAGTACCTCCACTCCCTCGGCCTGTTAAAGAACCTAAACACAGCAGTACCTCCACTCCCTCGGCCTGTTAAAGAACCTAAACACAGCAGTACCTCCACTCCCTCGGCCTGTTAAAGAACCTAAACACAGCAGTACCTCCACCCCCTTGGCCTGTTAAAGAACCTAAACACAGCAGTACCTCCACCCCCTCGGCCTGTTAAAGAACCTAAACACAGCAGCACCTCCACTCCCTCGGCCTGTTAAAGAACCTAAACACAGCAGTACCTCCACTCCCTCGGCCTGTTAAAGAACCTGTAGACACAACAGCACCTCCTCAATCCTACTTTCAGTGTTCCACTGTCTGTGTCTTTATTCAGCGATTCCCTTTCTTTGTCGCCATGTGTTTATCCATCTCCGTTCCCTCCCTAAACTCATAAAAATAATGTTTCCATTTTAAATAGCCTCCTTTAAAATTAAATGTTCTTTTGCAAAACGTGTGTGTGTGTGTGTGTGTGTGTGTGTGTGTGTGTGTGTGTGTGTGTGTGTGTGTGTGTGTGTATGTGTGTGTGTGTGTGTGTGTTTGTGTGTGTGTGTGTGTGTGTGTGTGTGTGTGTGTGTGTGTGTGCGTGTGTGTGTGTGTGTGTGTGTGTGTGTGTGTGTGTGCGTGCGTGCGTGCGTGTGTGTGCGTCTGTATGTAAAATCTGCATGCAAAAGTACTTGTGTGTTAGTGTATGTGGATGCTATATACATCTTTTTGCAGGGGGCCAGCCTGTGGAGTTTTGGTGATTCATAATGTGTCATCCTTCATTAGTGTTCTTCCTTTGGATTCTCTTATCCTCAAATCTTCTTTACATCCTGTTGTGCTTGTCTTCTTAGGAGTATGCTTGTGCGTGTGGATGTGGTGTTTTTTGTGTGCTCCTCTTTGCTGTGGTTTTCCCTCTGCTCCTCTGAGATTGGTCCATCTTCCAGACACCTCATACCCCCAGGCCAAATACAGAGGACTTTGGCCTTGTAAGGAACATGGCTGATGGCAAGGCTACTTGCATTAGTCCACATACGGCTGTTTTTGAAGAAGACTAGGGAATTCATGTTGGGCAGGATATGTATGAAAATGGCATTCTGGGTAGTTTACCCATTCATCTGCTCTTCCCTGTGTATGAGCAACACTCTGCTGCACAGATAATGATACAATCTGTATATGTTGAGAAGAGAATGTTGTCAGAATTTGTTTGCACATGCATGCCCCTATATGCATGCATGTGTGAGGTTTATTCCTGCTGTATTAATGGCCGTGTTCATTGCTCCTGGGTACATTTTATTAGAGAAAGGTTTCAGAGTCATTCCTTATTAATTTCTTCTGACAAAGCTTTACGGCAGATGCAATCTCATTAACGAATGCGATTTATTTTGCTTTGGGCAGCACAATGCATTTGGTTCTCTCTCTGCAACGTTATATCATATTGTTGTGCATACTTTTGTAAAGAAATAACTGGCGGATGAAGAATATACATTACATTTTGTGGATGTTTTATTCCAAAGCATTTTACAATAGCAGGAGTGCATACATTCCTATAATGCAGATTTATTTATTTATTTACTCAATTTGATGGCCACAAAAATCTGTGATTTACTTCGAATTATGTTATTAAGGGATTAAGGGATTATCAGGATGTGCATTAGGCATCAGAAAATGATGATCCCTGAAATCCATTCTCATGTTTTTCCGCCTGTATCGATTTCCCTCTATTCCTACAGAGATGATTAATGCGTGGAGTCTATATTTTCCCTCCAAGCTACGCAGCAAACAGGTGACCAATGGCTGGACAGTCACAGTAGGGCTACGTTGCAGCGGACAAAATACCTGTTACCTCCTATGAACTGTAAACGCAATTTAGTTAGTTTGACCGTGGACCAAGGCACTGGAAAGCAATGCAACATTTTAGCTCTATCCAATGTGTCATTTTGGTCCGCACCTGTTGGTACCTTTGGAAATAAAAAATTGAGTGAGAGGCTTGAGACTAATACGCATGCGATGCAGGGCTGGGGTGCATCCATATAACAATGCAATGAATAGATTGACGGATAACACCAATACAAACAACAGCAGAAAACTACGCCTCAGGCAATGCGTGGATGGAGCGGTCAGGGGCTTTCTGAGGGGACGGGGGCGGGATGGACTCACCGCTGCTGCTGTGTGGAGCCCTTTCAACCCACACAATGTTTCAGGAGCAAGGTGACATCCGGGCATCTGAAGCCTACCTGGCGGATTGCAGATTTCTGAAATCGAACTTGGGCTGTGAGTGGTGACGTTTCACAAGCAACGAAGAACACAAGCACAGCCAAGAATGCTGCTGGAAGAAGGGCGTTTGAGTCTGATCAGGCTGACTCGGGCCAGGTGAGGCTGCTTCAACCAGTCATCTACCACACACACTCCACACAGTACCCCCTGGATATGTGGCTGCCTGGTATGTGGGATGACGTTTAGAACGGCGAAGGGAAAAGGTTCTCCACCCATGGACCCACAAGGCATGGGGACTAGGTGCCATCCCTGATCCCAAGTGGCTATTATGTCATCTGGAATTGACTAACACAGTACAAAGTAACTGTATTTGTATTCCAGCTCAACCCTTCATCATACCTATTTTCTTTTCTACTATCGTGTGAGAAAAATTGCATTGCTTGTTGAAAACATTGGTAATGTATCGCGCACACACACACACACACACACACACACACACACACACACACACACACACACACAAACACGCAAAAGCACACGCAAGCACATACCTGTATGTGCTCAAGTTGCTATTTTCAAGGTTGTAGAAGGGTTTATTCACAGTTTTTCCAGAGAGATGTTAGGGGTCTCTCTGGAAAACAACATCAGTTAGATCCAAACCAACATCAGGCTATGCTGTGTTATGTTCATTTCTAATTAAGGTTATAGTAATGATTTTAACTCATATTTCATTGCATTTAATTTGATAGCCATATTTCATATGCATTTTTGTATGATTTACAGTTTCACACTATCAACTTGACCACACAGAAGGGCGGTATGTTGATTGAAATGGACCCACATGTACACGTTGATAACATATTTGTTGCTCCTTCATCATGGACTCTACTTAGTGGTACCTTATTCAAGTAAACACAAGTGTTTTATTATCTAGTGATGTGTGCATTGCTACATGCTCAGGTGCCAAAATAATGCTTCTTTCTTTTCAGTTGAACACTTTTTCATTTCAATATATGAGTAAATGAACAGAGAGCTTGTCTTCAGAGTCCTTGATGTAAGTAAGGAGTTGACGCTGGTAAGATATACACAGGGCGCCTTATGAGGACAGCACAAAGCCAGTGAAACCTCAGGACATCCTGGTCCTAACCGCATGGCGTGCCTGCCGTGATGATGGTAAGCACACGCTCTGGTGTTTCATTCATTTATTAAACCATAGCACAGGAAACAATGGGGCTATGGGATGCATTATAGAATATGTTGCAGATGGATAAAAAGATGGAGGGCAAAATGAATAAACATATACAATATTTTATGATACGTCCCAATATCTCATGGGACTGTGTTTCACAAGTATGGGACATAAGTGAAAAAGCCCTCTTCTTCTTCTTCTTTTGGAGAACAATGGGATTGATAGATCACATCTATTACCGCCAACTAACATTTTGTTATTTTTGTCCAAGACTAGAAAACCCTCCTTTGGAAATGTAAGAGATAGAGACATGCTTTGACATTTAACATAGCGAATAATGTAAATGAGAGATATATGATCTATCAATCACATTCAATCATATCACTATTATGTTTCTCATCTGCCTTTCTGCCAGCTTATTTTGTCCTGGACGTACAACTCATCTCTAATTACCTCTGTGATCTGGCATGAGCCAGATCCGGAGCACAGCGTGTGCAGGCGTAGGTCCATTAGCCCTGGCCTGCCCAGGGGAGCTGAGCTTCACATGCATACAGCCCGAAGGTTTCTCATGCAGGCGTGAGAGAAGAAAGGGGAGTCCAGGCTGAAAATAGATAAACACAAACAAAGTGGAGCAGAAACAATAAATGTGTGTGTGTGTGTGTGTGTGTGTGTGTGTGTGTGTGTGTGTGTGTGTGTGTGTGTGTGTGTGTGTGTGTGTGTGTGTGTGTGCATATGTGCGAGAACATGCGAGGGAGGCACAACCTAAGATGGGCTCAACATTTCACTGTGAATAATAGAATGGTCTAAATCAGATCCTGCTCTGCATTTGATCATGCTCATCTTTACACAAACACAGCAGGCATGAAAGAGCACGTTCCTGTTTGGGAGTGTGTGCACACATTTATCCGGATGTTCATGTGTTAAATATGTTAAAATAGAGATTAATTGTTCCACTCCACACCTGTGCTGCAACTAGGAGAACCCCATGTGTGTGAATACGATTGACAGGCAAGATGGATTACCTGAACCAATCAGACAAGAGATCGCCAGATTGGTCAGACATTAGCCTGGCTCACACAGAGGCTGGCGCAGCCTACTAGAAGCAAATACTCCCAGAGCGCATTCAGCTCACTAATGGTCAATGTATAGTTATTACCAATTATACTAAACCAATAGCTATTATATTTTATGTACACACCTTTAATGCTAGGGTATGCCATTTGGAGAAACCAGATTTCTAAAGTACCCAAAGCAAATAATCCCAAACCCCCTCCCCAAAACAAGTGCCTAGCTCGCCAGCCTTAGCGATTGGTCTGCCTGGCCTTTGGAGGACTGGGTCATGAACAATGAGTGAATGGGCACAGTGGACGCAGGTTGACAGGTAGGTATGTAGACACAGACAGGCGTCTGTGCAATTCATTTGGCCCATTCATTCATGAAATTATTGGACATGCTTAATACGCTCTTCTGACAACCACAGATACCACATTTTTTTCCTATTTTTCTGAGAGCAATTTATTTATTGATTGCTATCAGGATGTAGAGAGAATTTCAATAAATATGCCAAATAAGCCTCTAAATTAAATGGCCTACCCTCACAATTTCTTCAGAACAAAGAGCGAAATTGCTGTTTATGGAGTTCCTAAAGAACTCCATTAGAGTCCCCCCCCTCGGCCAGCCAGCACAGGAGCCAAAGGCCCCGAGCTCCACGAGGGAGACGGGCAAAGACCCTGTGGCCCTGGAAGAAGGGGGGGAAAGGCCCTGTCACTCTGGGTAAGGCTGGCCTCCCCCTAGGCTGTTCTGCGTCCTCCGTGAAGCTAACGCCATGATCAAGCAATCGGCCCCCAAGCTCATCCAGACCACCCTGCCACCGCCACCAACGCCCCTGCCAGGCAACGCAGTATCCCCGGCCTCTTGTCTCCATGCTGGAGGGGGAGGATGCGTGGGTCACACTGTGGAGGTGTGGGCATAATGGGTTTTTCATTTAGTTATTTTTGCGTATGGTAATCCTGTTGTAGAATCCAGTTTGTCTTTTCTTTTGGATAGCGGGGGGGTTAACCTCGATTTGGTTTTGGGGATTGCGGTAGTGTGTGTGGAGGATGTCTGGTTTGAGCAGCCTCACCTGGCTGAGTCTGATTGGACTCAGGGGCTGGGTGAGGCTGCACACCTGTGCAGGTTAAACCAGCCATCGTCCACACACGCACTATGGGAGAGTTTGCCAAGATGGCAACATGGAAAACCAGGCTTTGTATAATTTTAACAAACTAACACAATAAACCGGTCTCAACAGCGCCTGCCTTTCTTTGCTTTGGAGGAGCCCAATATAAGACACGCAGGTGGCGTGTAGCGTCGACCTTACTACAATGATCGTATTTCCCAAGTGTTCCATGCGTTTGAAAATGCTCTTGAGAAGATGTTCTAAAGCGCGTAGGACAGGATATTTAAAAAGCTTCCCTGGTTTGATTTGAGGAGCAGTTGACAGGGAGTGTTACATATTTTACCATGCAACACTTTTATACCCAGAACCTAATGTCTAATTCACAGCCAGCACATTAGCAAGGAGGGACATGAAAAGGCGGTTTGGTACAATTTGAAATAAATACAATCCCTTGTCTTTGTTTCGTTTTTTGTACCAAACCGCCTTTTCATGTCTCTCATCGCTAAAGTGGAGAGATTAAGCAGGTGAGAATCGACGGAACAAGCCCAGAGTTAAATTTTGGGATGTGAATATGCTTATGCTGAGCTAATTTATCCAATAAGTATTCAGAACTAGACACTTACAATTGCTCTCATTAAGCATTTCATTTGAAATACATACATAATTTGCCTTCACTTGCTCATTGTCCAAAATTGGCATGTAAACAACATATATTCCTTGAATGAGTGTTTAAAAGCAAAGCTGAGTTCTCCAAGGCATCTGCCTCACCTTGTAAATACCGCTCCTCGATTCTTTGGGTCCCGCCAAAGTAACTCAGAGTTAAGTGTAATGTGGTTTGCTGATCCAATTATTCTGGCGTTTTATTGGACCCTGGGCAATGGGTCCTGTCCACCCTTGTTGCTATCAGCAGGCTACATGATGCATGCTGTGGCTTTGCCTGCTGTGCATGGGTCTTTTTGGACCCCTTTGTTTTAGAACTACACTATAACAATGTAAAAAATAAAATGTTACATTATGCTAGGATTATGCGTTCAGTGATGTGTGAAAGAGTCAGGGTTTTTTGGATACTGGAAATTCGGATATTAACTCACTAGGTTGCCCGAGCATGGCTGGCAGGGGTCTGTATAATTGTTGTATTAGTTAGCATATCGTCAGGCAAATGGTTGTGTTTTGTGTGTTTTTTGGTAAATGTAGGTCTACTGGAACTGGAACTCCCTCCCCCAACATATCCGCGATTCCCAGTCCCTCACCATCTTCCAGTCCCACCTCAAGACCCATCTCTTCTCATCTGCCTGTTCCTAGACCACCCCCCACCAATTTCCCATGAACTTTGCATTTATTTTTGTTATGCATTTGTTTTGTGTATCCATTGTAGAGCGCTTTGAGTTCGAGAAAAGCTCTGTACCAATACAATGTATTATTATATTATTACTGCAGGAATTGGATGATTGTATATATTGTGAACCTAATGCAAGTTTTTTATGTCCACAGCAACTAGGGGCTACATTGACATGCTACACTTTTCAATGGTACCTCATGTGTAGTCTTGGTTTGTCTCTCTCTTGGAGGCTGTAGTGTTGCTGTGTATTGTTTGTTTGGCTCCAAAGGTTGTCACGGATGCCAAAAGGGTTCACCAAACTAGGGCCTATTATACGTAGCTACCCCTGACCAAGTTTAATTCTCATTAAAGTAATTTACATATTTAAGCTGGTCTGCTATTATTATAGTAGGCACCGGTCCACGTGATCTCCAACCTGAAAAACCATCAGTGCTGGACAGAGGTATACATTTTTCCTGATTATTCTGTTACACAAAATGTATTGTTATGGATTTTTTCATAGGAGGCAAAGTGGAAAACACGCCAGCCTAGTCTGTCTTAAAGAAAAATAAATGTCACTCAAATTTGAATTGAAAGAACATCATCCGTTACACAAAATAACACTTAACAGCTCAGACGACTGACTACACAACGCAAAGACATTGATTCACAATGATTCAAACGTCCATGCGCTTTTACCCCATTTGTAAAAACGGTGCTAATTAACATAAGTGATCTGCAAAAGCCTGCTGGTGACATGAAACATGACTCTACGTGGAGTCAGGATGGGATTTCCATAACAACAGAAAAATCTGTCAAGCCTCACTAGGGATAATTATTTGTCTCTGCAATGAGGCCAGGATCACTGTATTTCAGTATTGTGTTTAGAACGGCACATTCTCCAGATCACAGGTCTCAACAATACACTTTCAAATTATCCTAGACTGTAGATGTGGTTCAATGTGATTTCTGCACAAATCACTAATGGTGCATTAAAAATCTAAATGTTGAATTGCAGCCTTCTAAGGACCTTGATAATTCATTGAAAACACACATTTATCCGTAGGCAAAACCAATGATTAAATATTTAAAAACACTCAACTGTTCTTTTCATATTTTGCCGACTTTATTAGTATGCTCTTTTCTTTAAAAATGTCTTCACAATCAAAGAAAATTGGTAAAAACGTATTTGAAAAGGTATTGCAACTCTTCCTGATGCTGAATTCAAATGGTAAATGGCTTGCTCTCTCTGACTTCAGACCTCAATGTCCTTGCTACTGTGTGTTTCTTGGGTAAAAGCAATGTCTATGTTCTTTTTTTTCAAGACTTAATAAGCTAATTTCTTTACATGTCGTGCTCCGTTGAGACTTAGCAACGCAATCCTAAAACTACTCATGGTCAAGTATGGTTTCCGACAGATAATTATTTATTGTTTGGAAATTCATCTTCCTCATTTGTTTGCAGCCCTTGCACCACTTACCTCAGCCTGTATACCTCTGTCTCTAAGAGTCCGTCCACACCCCTCTGTCTCATTAATTGCCTTGCAATCCCAATTCACAACAAACAATTAGAAAAAAATGATCCACAACAATGTCCCTTTTGCCTTAAGTTGTTTCTTAAAACGTACTTACTTGTTCCAGGCTAAGATCTGGTCTCCTATGTCCATCCGTAAAAAGTCTGTCTGAAGAAACGAGGATTGCCTCTCACTAACGGATGTTTTATATTTAACCTTTATTCATTCAGGGAAGCCCAAGACATGTTGACCCCGCTGTGTCATTTTCAATTGTGCCCCTGATGAGTGTAATTTAGATGTCAGGCTTGTTGATGAATGCTTTAATCAAAATTGTGTGTGATTTTATTTGGGAAGGAAAGGGGATGAAATTGTGCAGACACAACTCTTTTCACCACTGGTTGGAAGAGGCGAGAGGGTGGTTTGAAATTGATGGTTGGAATGTGGCACTTTGGGTGGAAGTGTTTTTTAAGGCGATACATTGATAAGAATCAGAATCAGAAACAGAAAACTTTATTGATCCCCAGGGGGAAATTGTTTCGTTCGAGAAAGGTAAGGTGGGGGGAATAGGTGATCACTGCTGAAACATAGGTTTGAAGCAGACGATGACGGTTGGGATACCTGAGACCTACAGCAAGGTGTTAGAGGCGTGGAGGAGGTTGTTACCAAAGGTGCAATATGAGTGCGATGGGCAAAGATCAAACATAACTTAAAACATTATACGAACCAAGATGTATCAAAGGAGGCCTTGAGCAAATGAAAGACCTCATATATGAGGTCATCCCAGGATTCCTCATGAAGAACTGCATATTTGATGCACGGTGGGAGATAGATTGCATGGAGAATAAAGATGAGGTAAAAACAAATATATAAGCAGTATACCAGGGGAATGGGCTGGACTGATTGAAAGTGAATGTGTGAGTACAAGAAGTATGTATGCCTGAATTGTATGTGAAGGGGAAGGGGTTGAAGGTGGTTTGAAGGGTATGAGTGAGACGGTGGATTTGTTTAAGAGCCAGCAGCAGGTGAGGTGTGGAAGAGGGTGTTTGTGAATATGGAGGTGGATCACAGATGTTTTAATTAATCAAAACAGAATGCACACAAATGTGGTGCTGAATAAAATGTATGATGAGGTTATTGTGATGTCGGTGGCAGTTGTCATGGGAGTTTGGGGGGGGCGGGGGGCTCCGTGGGTTGTGTGCGTGCGTGCGGTCATGTTGTTGGCACCTAGTTGGTGCATAACACAATTGCATAACACAATTGCAGTTTGTTCACACGTGTGTACAGTAGAAGAGCTAAGTTCCCTGATCTATAGCTTATCGTAACTAGAGAAATATGCATTTAGATTGGTAGCAAACATAAATGTCTCTCGTACAAAGAATAACTCATCCCTATGCACGTTACATTTGTAGGCTATGTAAAATAAAAATAAAGCTGATATGCTCAATCTCATGATGTTTCTCAAAAGGCAAAAAGTCAGACACTTCACAATCTGTCAAATCGACTGCCACGAGACTGCTGTGCCAGTGCAGAATAACGATGTAGCCTACAGCCTTCTACATGTTAGATATATATATAGAGAGAGAGAGAGAGAGAGAGAGAGAGAGAGAGAGAGAGAGAGAGAGAGAGAGAGAGAGAGAGAGAGAGAGAGAGAGAGAGAGAGAGAGAGAGAGAGAGAGAGAGAGAGAGAGAGAGAGAGAGAGAGAGAGAGAGACAGAGACAGAGACAGAGACAGAGACAGAGACAGAGACAGAGAGAGAGAGAGAGAGAGAGAGAGAGAGAGAGAGAGAGAGAGAGCGAGAGAGATTGACTGACTCGTCTTTCAACTATAATTGTAACTATTCAACTATGGCTGGGAGATGTAGGACATTAGTTAAGCCGCTTGTCACTCAAGTCGGTCCAGTGGGGGCGGGATCTTCTTCAGACGCGCGGAGCGAGTCTGCTCATAACAGCTGCCGCGCGGTCCTTGTCCGACTGTTTCAGCGTGTGGAGATGTCTTCTCTCACGAATATGTAATCGTAATGTGACGCTCAGTTCACTGTCTTGTGATGGGTAGACACGGCGTATCTTAACTTCTGTGAGGATCTTTATTTTTATTTTTTTTCGTTCCATGTGGATTAAAAGCCTGCTCTGTTTCTGATCTCATGTCTCTGAACTGGCTGCTCCACTGTGGGGTACCGCCGAGGGACTGGTGACTCGGATCAAGCAAAAGCCGGAGACCAGGAGCGTTGCTTTCACAGTGGCCAGTCGGTGTCTCGAGCTGGAGGGTTGAGTCTACTCAAAGATGAGGAGGAAGCTTCCAGCTGCCGGCATCATGCTGTGCTGCTCATTAGCCATGCTGCCGAGGTAGGTTGGGTCAAGTGTGTGTGTGTGTGTGTGTGTGTGTGTGTGTGTGTGTGTGTGTGTGTGTGTGTGTGTGTGTGTGTGTGTGTGTGTGTGTGTGTGTGTGTGTGTGTGTGTGTGTGTGTGAGTGTGAGTGCGTGTGTGTGGCATCATGTTTTGCAATCAATCGGGAGAAGAATAGCCTAATCCAAATAATAATCTCAATAAGAATATAGAACAAAC
The DNA here is from genome assembly GCF_031168955.1 of Gadus macrocephalus. NCBI lineage: Eukaryota > Metazoa > Chordata > Actinopteri > Gadiformes > Gadidae > Gadus > Gadus macrocephalus. The sequence goes on from NC_082384.1 coordinate 5,760,020, forward strand.
AAACATTGAATCATGCTCTTGGTGCAAATCTAGATGATCAATAACTTATTTGAAAACCACAATTATGTATTAGAGGTTACATCAAGACATACAATCATACATAGGCTGGCACACTTGCAGACATGCAGTTACTGTGCTTTTAATGGCCCAGGAAACTCGAGCAGTACTTCATAGTTTAAGTGTAGCCTAAGTGAACCACCTGTTTATTCTTATAACACCATGGGATTAACCAAGGGGAGATATCCCCATGGTAACCACCCACGCCAATTTTGTAATACTTTTCTACTACCGTTGTTGTATATTACCCTATAGCGTTATGCACATCACACACAGAGTGAAGTTCTACTACAAGTGTATCCCAACCCTGTCTTGGTAACGGACATCAGAATAAGCCGTAGCCTAGACAGGGCTCCACACATCCACACACACACAGAGCTCCACACACACACACACACACACACACACACACACACACACACACACACACACACACACACACACACACACACACACACACACACACACACACACACACACACACACACACACACAGCTCCCCACACATACACACACACACACACAGCTCCCCACATCCACACACACACAGCTCCCCACGTCCACACACACGGTGCTCCACACTTCCACACACACACACACACACACACACACACACACACACACACACACACACACACACACACACACACACACACACACACACACACACACACACACACACACACACACACACACACACACACACACAGAGCTCCACACATCCACAACATGGAGCTCAACACATCCACACACGGAGCTCCACATATCCACACACATGGAGCATCACACATCCACACACACACGGTGCTCCACACATCCACTCACACACAGCTACACACATCCACACACACACGGTGCTCCACACATCCACACACACGGAGCAACACACCCTTCCACACACACCTCGCGGCTGATGTCCCTTAGTCATTGACGTCGAAGGACACACACTAAGAGGCCCTGGACGTCACGAAAAGAACGGCATCATAGACATAGCATATTAGCCCTGCATCGTAATGGCAACAAAATGGCATAGATTCCTTTGTTGACCCTCATATGAGATTATTGCAGTTTAGATGATTATGTGAAATAAATATATTACCAATGTGAAAGAAACTATTTAATAATCATCCAATCCAAAAATAAATCCAAATATTATTTATTGAGGAAAAGGACTGAAAAAGAAACACCACATAATAATCTAAATCACACACTGCTGGCTTTCAGAAGCTTGTTGAGGTGGGAATCAGAAATTAAGAAAAACAAACACACAGAGAAAAATATATTTCAAATGGGATCAGTAGTGTAAGACCTACAAGTCTAGGCGGACACGCCTGTTGAATTCAAATTCTGAGTTAATCTCTGACGTTCTAAGAAGATTTGCTAAATCTTTTATATTCTCCAGCAAATTGTCATCCCATCCTTCTCAAGTATAGCTTTGTGTAAGTTTTAGAATACCAAAATCTTCACACTTCAATGGATTCCATTTGCAGATAGTACTACAGTGAGGAGCCTAAAGCTATCGCCACAGACTTACCCATAGTGGGCCGCACACAACATCTCAGGGCTAAGCTTAAAAGACACATCCATACCTAGAACCTACAATTGGGCCCAGGGAGGCCTCCTGCATGTGTTCGATTATCCATTGATTTCTACACTCATGTGTTGCATGTGTATAAATAAGTATAAATAATAAATATATAAATACAGCCACACACACACACACACACACACACACACACACACACACACACACACACACACACACACACACACACACACACACACACACACACACACACACACACACACACACATTTAAACATATTTAAACAGCTCATAAAGAAAATGCTTTTTTGAACCGAGTCATATCTATTACTAGTTGTTGGGAAACAACAACAGGACGTCACAATCCGCAATCTCAGTGTATGCACGGCATGCCTTCATTATAGTGAGAGGGCCCAGTGCCTGCTGAGCGTGTCTTCCTGCTGTCGCGTGTGCGTTTGTTCACCTCGTTTGTTCCAGGAGGATTATTATTTTTGATCTTTGAGGTAAACAGTAAGGGGCTTACCCTGCACGGCACACCACTAGCCTCTAGCCTGCATACATACGCATACATACATACACAAAGACTCAGTCACTCACTCACCAACTCACTCACTCACTCATTCACTCACACTATGTTGCCAACCTATTATAACGCATTCTTCTAACTATAAGAGTAGATATAGAGTTCCAATGTGGCGCTTCCAGGAATAAAGACTACATTTCCAATCATTTACCATGTCCTAACACGGTCCTTCTTTTACGCTCAAATTTCACTGGAAGATTTAAGGAACCTCTTGGTTAATACTTGGTTATACTGTCGGTTTTATGTATCAGAATTCACAAAATACATGCACACACATACACACACCCAATCTCCTCGTCCTAGATCAAAAAGCTCTCCCTACTAATAATAACTGGCTGTCAATTGAGTAATACTCCAGTTATGATTATTCAGCAATAGTGCATTTCTTTGCACGCTCTTGAATTCAATTTCTTCTAAACTTTGCACAATGTAAGAACCATCTTTTTTAGTTTTATGATAATCTGAATATTTGAAAGTTTCAAGAAATGGCTAGATTGGTAATTCCCAAGTAATATGGCACAACAATTAACGTGACGTTGAGTTATTAGTTTGGTTGCAAAGCAAGCCAGACTATGTCTTATATTAATTTTTCTGTTTCTTCCGCTGAATTTGGGTAATTCTTGGGTAAGTTGGGCATATATCAATGCAGTGAACTTCAACTGTTAGAGACCAACCATTGCAGCCTTATTTTTTATATTAATATTGAAAATATTGTTATTTAATATTGAAAGTTACTGGGTCAAAAACCATTCCAAACCTGAACACCTGGGAGATGTCAAATTTAATTGGCACATGTTCACTATATCTTTCTACCATTCTCCAAGCATCCCTCAAAGCATTTTAAGCTGGCTCTATTGATCATCCTCTGTAGAGAGCGCATCCAAGCTCCTGATGAGCTTTGGCAAATGGGACATCATAAATCCACCTTGGAAACAGTAATATGGTGTACAGAGAGATTAACTTTACTTTTGCCTGGACATTTTTATGATTATCTGCCTTTCACTACAATAGTGCCTTTCGCAAAAACTTGTAAACAAACCAACCCCTCTTTTTACCACAGCCAGATGTTAACTGGTAGGGTGCAGTGATGACACTGTAGACATTGAGGTTATGTTCAGAGCCAAATGTTAACTGGGAGTGTGCAGTGATGACACTTCAGACAGTGAGGTTATGGTCAGAGCCAGATGTTAACTGGGATTGTGCAGTGATGACCCAGACACTTCAGACAGTGAGGTTATGGTCCCCCAGTTCTATTCACCACACTCTGACAGAGAGATGACAGCGATTTGCTCTGGTCCCTCATCACAACCATGATGGACAAAAACAATGTACAACAGCAACTATACAAATTTATATTCGAACTGCTTTATTTTCATGCATCTCAAACATGTAAAACATACCACAACGTCTGTGATAGTACCTCAAAAGAAGGTGTGTGTGTGTGTGTGTGTGTGTGTGTGTGTGTGTGTGTGTGTGTGTGTGTGTGTGTGTGTGTGTGTGTGTGTGTGTGTGTGTGTGTGTAACTCGGTTTCATATTTCTGCCTCAAGCAAGGTCATTTTAATTTAAATCTATTCAACCCAGTTTAATTTCCCCCTCACCCTCCTTCTTTCTTATATTTCTTATAACTTTCTTATATTTTCTACCAAATGATTAACATTTGGTAGACACCCTGATTAAAATGATGTTGACATTAAGTGATGCAGATTTTGAGTTTGTGTTCACGTGTTAAAAGACATTGTGCTTGCTTGCTGAAGGCTACATTCAACCTTGTACACATTACAGTGCTTAACCTCTCTCACCATGTAATGTCAAACATGCCTGGAGGATTCCACATACATCATTATTGTCAATTGCCAGGTTCAATCCACTACGATGTCAATCATTCCGTTGACAAGTAAAACTAATAAGCAAATATATTTGGAAGTAGTCCATGTCTGGCTACATTGTTTTTGAAATGAGAGGGACTGTGGACTGAATTAATCAGTCAATACATGATGAGCTTGTAGTGTGGGCAATGCCAGCATTGTTAAATATTATTTTAGAACGGAGGCTCAACTAAACAGTTTTTTAAGATAAGCAGGTTGGTGAGTTTGTTATACATTGATGCTGAAAGACAAATATAACGAGATATTGTCCGTGTAACAGTGACAAATAAATTATAATGTGGCCAAGGGGAAGCATATATAGAGAAAATCAGAAGGGACTGATGACAGACCCCTGTGGATCCCCACACTACAGGAGCCGATGGAGAGATGTACTCCAAAAAATCTACAGCAATGCTTCCATTGGAAAGCACTCATTGGAGAACCACTGCAGATCACTGCTTGATCCGCGACCCAATCCAGAGCCTTTTGAATTAGATAACGTGATTGATAGTTTGAAATGCAACACTTTGGTCAAACGGCTCTAAAATGGACTGCCCATTGTCTGTGGATGGGAACTAGTGATTTACCTCTCTCCCTTAACTACCTCATTTTTAATGGTCTTGGATCTTAAAGTGTAATTCCGGCGAAATTTGAGACCAGACACATTTTTTCTAATAATCTGATAATCAAGTATAGAGATTGCCGGGAGCAATGTAACAGCCCAAATGGCATCCATTTTATTAGCTAGGGCCACAGCGAATGCTTCCATATCTGCATTTTTTAACCACTAGTATTGCTCAAAATAGCACCAAACCTCTGCAGTATCATGACTACACATAAAACGAAGAATCAACAACTTAGTTAGCGTACCGGGAGTTTATTAAATACACTCATACAACATAGTAGCAGAGAGATGACAGAGGGATGCAAATTTTAATCCGAAGCAACATGGTCTGTGTGTGATCCGTATGAACAGTGGGCCACATAATGTAATATGGTCTGGGTGTCATAAATTACAACATGGTCTGGCTGTGATCAGTATAATCTTGGTGTGATCAGTATGGTCTGGGTGTCATCAGTTAACAACATGGTCTGGGTGTGATCAGTATGGTCTGGTTCTGATCAGTATGGTCTGGTTCTGATCAGTATGGTCTGGGTGTAATCAGTATGGTCTGGGTGTGATCAGTGTGGTCTGGGTGTGATCAGTATGGTCTGGGTGTGATCAGTATGGTCTTGGTGTGATCAGTGTGGTCTGGGTGTGATCATTATGGTCTGGTTGTGATCAGTATGGTATGGTTGTGATCATTATGGTCTGGTTGTGATCAGTATGGTATGGTTGTGATCAGTATGGTCTTGGTGTGATAAGTATGGTCTGGGTGTGATCAGTATGTTCTGGGTATGATCAGTATGGTCTTGGTGCGATCAGTATGGTCTGGGTGTGATTAGTTTGGTCTGGGTGTGATCAGTATGGTCTGGTTGTGACATCAAAGTGGAAAAGAGAGAATGTTTGAATGATCTGATTGACTGAATGTAATTGAGTGGATGCATAAGATGAGCGTATTCAGCATCAAATGAAGGGGTTGGTCACTACGAACAACAAGAAATAATGCATTTCTTGTGGGTTTTCATGCAAATATGTGCTTGGTACTGGAATTCTACCAAGCTTACTGCGAAATATAAAGAGCACGCTCGCTTCATAAAACGACTCCCATTTCACCCTCCAAGCTCCGTACCACAGTCAACTTCAACCAGAATTATTAAGGTGTGAACGTTATCAACATCAGAAACTGGATTCTACGTGAAAAACTAGTACCAAAGAAAAATTAACTGAAGATACACCTGTTGTTTGAAATAATAAATACACATAGTAGTGCTCATTAGTTCTCAAGGATTCTGGATGATTATCTATGCTCACTTTGTTTCTATCACTGTCTATTTCAGTGGAAGTCACTGCAAGGAGCCGGACCATGGTGCTCGGAGTCGCCCCATTCCCATGTCCCCATCAGACTTCTTAGACAAACTCATGGGCAGGACGTCTGGATATGATGCCAGGATAAGACCAAACTTTAAAGGTACTTTTGTAACTAGTATCATCTGTGTTTCTTTGCATGACTGAAGTTTTAGTAAAGGTATTATGGTATAGATGATTATACTGAGGTCTTGGAATATACATTTCTGTTTTGGTACTAGAGATTATCTTTCTATTTTCCCCCACACCACTTTCTACTACCAATGGCTGGTATACTACAGTATGGATGCTCACTGATCCAAATGAGCTGGAATAGTTCAAATCTGAATTTAAAGTCACCGCAATGGGCTGTTTGTGAAGTGGGTATGCATTCCACTCAAGGCCATGGTCAATATGTTGGGGTTCTGAACCGCAGCTGGGAACAGCGGTTTGTAGACAGTGATTGCAGAGCTTCAACATTTCAGAGGTGTGTCATGCACCTCTGAAATGTGGAATGCAAGATAAATCATGAATATGAAGCAAGGGCAGAGATTATTATTATTATTATTATTATTTTTTTAATTGTGATCATACAATGGGTAATCTTTATTATTGAAATTAAAAAACCTATCCTGTTTTGCCTCTTAAATCTCTGTCCCTTCTCTGCTTGGTCTATCACAGGTCCAGCCGTCAATGTATCCTGTAACATTTTCATTAACAGCTTTGGTTCAATTGCGGAGACTACAATGGTACGTAACAGTTATTGCTCAAATAAGCATTTGTTAGAGCTGATTGTAAATGGATTTATCTTGTTCAATAGACATTGTTTACCTCAAAAAAGATGGTCAATAACACATTTGACTTTGTTTATACAATATATTTATTTCCTAATATTTTTCATTCCAATTGGAATTAGAATTTGTTATCTTAAGTCGATTAGTGGGCTATTAATTACCCTCATCATTTGGGAATTCCGGATACAAGAGGACCAAATATACAGTAGTAGTAGAAGTGAAGATAGTAAATTAATCCATCTTCAAATATCTTACCACTGGCATGCAAAAAGGGCTTCCCCTTCATTACCATCTCTGGACGTGTGTCCTCCCTCCCAGAGCAGGGCTCTGATCAGACCTCTGTATGATCGTCAGCTGCCCCATTCCCACCCGAGGAGCGCACCTGCTCCCCCATTAATCCATGAGTGTTGCTGAAAATACATAGCTGCATCATAACACCTCTGCTTGCTGAGTGGTTGTGTGGTCAGTGCTGCATGCCTATTGAATATGTCTTACACAATGTGTATATTCATGCTCCAATTTAGTTTCGCAACTTCAGCTACCAAATTAAACAGCCAGAAGGGCAGGACCAATATCATCAAATCATCAAATCATAAGCTCTTAAGGTAGTGCTAACCTTTTGGTAGAAGTTGGTCTAATAAATATTAGAAAATGGATAAAGATATATGTAACATTTCCGCATTCAGATACCTAAAGACAATCACAGGTAACGAACGGTCTCTTACATTTGGTAGCATGTCAATGGCAACATATGCCCTTTGGCCCGTAGCTTAATCCAGTAGCGATCTTATTTATGATGTATGATATTACATTGTTGAACTAGCTTGCTCCAAGGTGCTACTTTGACAAGTTGCTCGTGCCATACAACGCCATACGTGATCGGCAGTGTTTCCCCTGCATTATTTATTTTTTTAAATAGGTCAGATCTTATTTCATTGTACAGCTGCACGTTAACCATTGATTCACTCTCGCTCTCTCTCTCACACACACACTAACAAGGGCCCATCTGGGAACAGCCCCCCCTCCCCGTGAATCACACTCTGAATCAGAACCCCATCATGCGTGGGATGAAGGATTGTTGTTGGTTTTCCCCCCTGCAGAGGAACGGCTTGCTGATTTAATTAATGTATCAAGTCGGAGGTCACCAATCGGTATTAGCGATGGCAGGCATACAAAATAATGAATACACTGTCTAAATTTGAACGAATACTCAGGCTATTTTGGTGTGGAAAAAGTATGAGATACACAATGGAAATTCTGTTAAATTATATACAGTCTATGTCAGGTCAGTTTTCCCTGTATTATATACAGTAAATGTGTGTTAAGCCCACACTAGAACTCAATTGGCAACGCAGGTTTTTACCTTCATTTTACTGTTATGGAGCTAGTGAGATACACTTCAAAAAAACACATTAAATCCATTGGAAACATTTAGATACCCGAGACTTTGTAATTTTCCTATTGTTTAGAAAAATTCACCAAATGATGTCTTTTAGAGAGGAGGTCTGCTACCCAAATCTCTCCTGGGCAGGACACCGCTAGACAACACAGGACTCATACTGGTGATGAAGTCTCTCGTGAGATCGCCTTCTCTCACATACTGTAAATCTGAGTATGAAAATCTGAATATCCAATGTATTTGTAAAATACACTTTAAACCCCCTCCCCCATCAGGTACCCCCATGAGGTACCACCACAAGGACCACTAAATTAGGTGGGAAACAATATATACGGTAACGTAACAACTCAAGTTTTTATAGAATGATTGTTTTGAACAGGGATAACTGCACTGGGCTTCACATGAATGACATACATTAAATTACTTAGTTTAGTCAGCAAGTTATCGTTATGTTGCTTGCGGCTTCTTTATTGAAATGTCATTGTAAGGGGTTCACAGAGCGCTTGGACACCAGGTTTGCTCTTCCAATAGAAAGTCCTTTTATTTTGATCGCTCGCAAGTCCAACAAAACACATGTCGTTTAAAAGTAAATCATAACTCCGCTCAAAGCGGTCACAGGGTGCGTTCAAGGCGATCTCTGGCGGCGATCGCCCCTGTCCCTCCGCTGCTCCGCTCCCTTCCTGGATTCCCCTTTCACTACAACACAAAGCAGGCACATACGTACAAACACTCCCTGATTGGCTGAGTGCTGACACCTGCTGCACTCAGGTCCAATAACCCCCAGCCAATCCGGTGCGCTCCCAACCTGCCCATACTCCCCCTGCAGGCCAGACGTCGCACGTCCCCCCACAGTCATTATGTGAATAAACTAAATGAAACATGAATAAAACTTGTATACATTAACCCATCCGTGAACATGACTTCTGCCTGCCTCACGTCAGATGGATTTTCCCTGGTGATGGGGATGAAGTGAACAACGTCCATGTTCCCACGCTACTGCAGCAGCATCAAACTATGTCCTCTTGTCATTGTTTTGATTGAGAACCTGGCAGAAATGACATAAAATACCTTTAAATATTAGGTTGTTATCCTTTAAATTATTAATATAATTACATAATTGCATGTAATAAGACTGCATAGTGAATAAGTGAAGATTTGTGTAATATTGGCCAAAATACTAATAGCTATTAGTATATGTTACCTAAAAGGAGAAATGAAAATTTGGACATTATTCAATCAATTGTTGACATTGAACTGAAGACTGAGATGTGAAACACAAAGGACAGAGCGATAATGTAGACTGAGATGTGAAATACAAATGACAGAGCGATGATGTAGACTGATAGAGGGAAGGTGGGGGAAACAGACAGTGGGGGATTCCGAGGGAGAGGGAGGTCTGTATGGGCCATATGTCGCGTAGCAGGGCTTACAGTGGACCTCTCCTCTCCACCATCTGGCTGTTCATCTCTCCCTCCTGCTGTTAGCTCCTCTCACAGGCGACATAGCCCCGGACTGGGGAGCTCCCTGCGTACCGCCGGCACTCCCCACACACAAACATGAACTTAGTGCAACTCAGAGAGCGACATGTCCGGTCCAGATCCCCATCAGACTCACGACACCCTACATGTGTCTTCAGGCTAATCCTCCAAACATGGTAACCGTCTCCTCTGTTCTTCAAGAACATCCCGGCCTAATATCATTTGTCAAAATGACACAAGAACACAAGAATGTTCTCACAAGAACATTAAGCCTGAGTGCACCTCCCCCGGATGTAAAGCACTCGCGTCTTTTGGAATTAATGTTGAGTTTGAAAGTACTTTCCAAAATCTCTTATAACAATGACCGAAGTGCTATGTTGCCATTGTTTCAATTCACATTGACGTAAAGGCAGAGACAGAGACACATTAAGTCACTCTGCTAAATGATATTAGTAACGGATGTCTCAGTGATGACAGGGGGCACGGTGATGGTGGTTTGGTCACCCAGACTAACAGGACCTAGTTACTGTTCCAAGGACTCAGGACCCAACTAGAGGGGGCAGGGGCTTTAGGGCTGGAGCACCCTCCCCTTGGAAGTGGGAGTAGGGTCTCTGTGGACACTTTATTAAAGCCTTCAAAGACACTTCTTCCAGGCTTTTATTGAGAAGTATGTGTAATATTATGTGTTTTTATTAGTGATTGTGTTTTATGTCCTGTTTTGTTTGGCCCATAAAGCACTCTGTGACTTAGTTTATATGAAAGGTGCTATACAAATGCATTTGATTTGCTTGCTTACTCTAAGAGTTGGTTTAGTTAGGTAATATCAGAAATAGTGAGAAACAGTGCTGTGCATGAAGCCATGCCTCTTGTTCTCTGCGTGTGTTCATGTGTAGTGGTGTTCAGAGTCAGCGGAGGCATTTAGCACAGAGGGGGATATAAACCAACACAGCATCTCACAACAAAACATAGCCTTGTGCCAAACTCATCATGGGATGCCGTTTAAAAAGGTAGCCGTCTTCAAAAAAACTAAATAAATGGATAGAGACTGTCATCTTGGCTTAATCTTTGCTCCCAAATAAAGACAGATGGAGAGAGGGATAAGAGGGATAAAGCACTTTTTTGTTGCGAAAAACAAAAGGTTTCTTCTCGTACTGTAACACCAACACCTGTCAAAAATATTTATGTATTTCTTTACTTCTACTTTTTAAACTGATCTGACTAAACATAGGCCAGCACCAGCAGAATCCTAGCAGAAACTGTCACGCCTTCAATTCTGCATGCCATTTGTGGTGAAATGTGAACTTGAACAGGCCGTGTTGTAACACGATGAGCCTCTTTTGGGCTTGATGGAAACCGCCAGCTTTTAAAACCCCAGGGTCACAACATTTGGGAAGCTTTTGGAACCCACTGACCTTATATTATATGCATCTATGCTAGTGATGCTCCACTGAACAATCGGGCGTGCTTGTAAATATGTGTGAGTGCATGTTTTCTTATTTATTTCCAAAACAGTTCATTTCACTTCATGCATAAATTCCAAGAATCCTTCAACCAGACAATGTGTGAAAACGTTAATAAAACACAACATGTAGAGACAGACACACAGCCTCATTACACAGGTACATAGACACACATACAGTACATACGTGTACTGCATGCAAAGGAAGCACAAAGGGGAGCACTTTAAATGATTATAACACAAGGCAAATGTTACTCATGAAAAGCAATCTATCGATGGAAATTGGATTTTCTTTTTATAAAAAGCACACAAATCTACTTAGAAATATCATCAAAATATGAAAACACCATTCGGCTTTTTATAACTGTTAGTCCCTTCATTCTGCTCTCCAAACCTATTGGATAAATTCATATCAGTCTCATATCAATAGGCCGATGCCATATTAGACTTTGTTATATGAATGGTCCTCTGATGGTCTCTCTCTCCCTCCAGGACTACCGTGTGAACATCTTCCTGAGGCAGCAGTGGAACGACCCCAGGCTGGCCTTCACTGAGTACCCCGACGACTCCCTCGACCTTGACCCCTCCATGTTAGACTCCATATGGAAACCAGATCTCTTCTTTGCCAATGAGAAGGGAGCCCATTTTCATGAAGTCACAACGGATAACAAACTTCTCAGGATATTCAAGAATGGCAATGTTCTTTACTCCATTAGGTAAAAGGTTGTGGGTGTGGCATTGAATAATGTCTCTTCCACATATTGGCTCTGCCATAGGCTCAGCTTATTTATAATAGGATCTCTTTCTATGACTTCAATACTTTCAAGGCTCACATTCAGGCAAATGTGAAAACTACATTTTCTGCATAAAAATATGAAAACATACCAGTTAATTTAGTCAAATCACACGGGTCTAGTACGGGTCTGTCCCCACAGGACAGACCCCAGCTACACTGTGCAATACACAGTGTCGCTGGGCTGGATGGGGGTGGAAGGCATGGCAACCAGCAGTAGGTACGGTGGAGTGGGGGAGGTGGGGGGTGTTAATGGTGGAATGGTAGAATAATGCTTTAATCACACGTCTTCTTTATTTTTTTTCCAACCGTCTGTCCTTTGTGTCTTTTCCACTTTCCTCCCCCCTCTTTGTCTTCTCGTCCTCCATCTCTATCAGGCTCACACTGACCCTGTCGTGTCCCATGGATTTAAAGAACTTCCCAATGGACGTCCAAACGTGCATTATGCAACTGGAAAGTTGTAAGTGAATGAATAAATACACTACACGTACACTAGACATGCATGCCTACACGCACACAAATTAGCACGCATGCATGCACGCACACAAACTCTTAACATTCTCTGTCTAACAAACACACACACACACACACATACTGTCTCTCGAACATACTCTCTCACAAACATACAAATAAACACACACACACACACACACACACACACACACTCTCTCTCGCAAACACACACGCACACATATACGCACAGATATTTCAACATGACATTATCTGTCTAAATATTGTGTAAATATATGAAGATATATTTACACTGTTTTTTTTTTTCTTAAATTCTAACCCTGTTGAGGACTTGGGCTGTTTGTGTGATGAAACATGTTCCCAATGGGCTTGTGTTACTGTGAGTTTGATGGAACTGGCAATAAGAGGTGGCAGTTGACAGTTGCTTCAGTTTATACAAATAGTAATGCTAATAGTCCTATATAGTGCACTATTATGGAGAGGGGGTTTAAAGTGTATTAGGTGTTTTACATTTACATTTAGGGCATTTAACAGGCGCTTGTATCCAAAGCCACTTACAATAAGTACATTTATCAGAGGAAAGGGGAACAATATCGCTGGCGTTACAGTGAAGATATTTATAGAAACAAATGCTTAGCATTTACGATTGCTACGTTAACAATTGTCGTCATCATTTTGTAACACTGTACATAATGTGAGTGTACAAATCTGGTTCCTATATATAGTATAGATAGTGTATATATATATATATATAAAATCATATAGTCATATACTGTATGTTGTATATTACTTAATACCCATAATGCACTGTAAAATAACTTACAACTGATATGCTGTTATTTCCACTAACCCTAACCCCAACACTATGGTCCCATGATACAAAGCGGTTTTAATTGTCATTAGATTTATTCAATACAGATGACATCTGACACAGGGCCGTCTTGTTTGGCTACCAGTACAAGTCTATGGATTTCCAGCTCATAATTAGAATCCCAATTCCCCCTATTGCCGGGCCTACTTAGGGCCGGCAACATCAAGTTATCTATTTCGAATGGCACCATAGTCAGACTGTATTATGTGTAAGGACAACATGATCAGGTATGAAACACAACAGCGGGATGTCAAACAGCCTCCCCACTGACCCCCTCTCTATCTGACCTCTTCTTCTCCAACTCTTAAGTCTGTGTGTGTCGTCCAGCTTTTTGCATCGCAGGCCTTGATTGGATGCGTTGTTTGTTGCTATTTTCGTTCCTTCCCATCTGTTCAAATAATCCCTGTCCTCCATTTGCCTCTATTTGAGAGCTTGTTAAAGCATATTGATGGTCTCATGACTCACCCTTCGTGGCATGCGGAGCGCGGCCCGACCCCAGGGCTGTTGTGGAGAGGGGGGTGGAGGATCGGGCTTGGGCCTAATCATTAGCTGTTTTAATTTGGCATTTTATTGTGCTTCATTGCATCGCCGCCAGCCCGCATGAATGACACCCAACTGTGCCGTCACATATTGGTATTACATCATAGAGTGGAGGTTGTTTTCATTTGCTGATTTCAGTCAGTTGTAAAGTGAGTCAGTTGTAAAGTGAGTCTCCTCCCATGTCCCCCCCTACCACTTAACAGTGGGAGACATGGGAGGAGAAGGAGACGGCTCAGGTGTCTCCCTCTCCTCCCATGTCCCCCCCTACCACTTAACAGTGGGAGACATGGGAGGAGAGAGGAAGACAGCTCAGGTGTGCTGGCTCCTCGTCCTCCGTGTCTCAGCCATAGAAAAATAAGAATAGATGGTAGATGGGATGTCATCATCACCACTTATTCTACTACGTCGTTTAAGAATGCTTGATTCTGATTGGCTGGGAGGGGGGCATTAACCCGGCAGGTTGCCCGCTGACTTGTCGGTTGTACTTGCTGCTGACTGGCAAGTTTCTTTGGCAAGTGACCATGGTATATGCGGGATAATGCCCTTCGAGGTGTCCAAAACGTGTTTGATCGATCGTAATTAAAGGGGACTACTTTTTGAGGGAGATGAACGTAAACAGAGTATACATTTAATAAGCATGCAATACAAATAAGAAAAAGCATAATTATTAAAGTATTTGAATTGTTTTATTATGTTGGCAAGCATGAAGTAGAATAAACGAGATAATCACCTCAAGGCAGAGCAATAAACAGTTTGATATGGCTGGCTCGTGGAAGGCTACCGTCCACCAGCCGTCCATGAGCCGGGCATATCAAACTGTTTATTGCCCTGCCTCTCGGTGATTATCCCTTACTTAAAACACATGAGAACACTCAATCCCGATGAATCATCTGTGGGAACGATGGAGGTGAAAGGTAAAAGAAGGATTCATGTCATGTGATGAGTGATCACCACTGTTATGTTTCTATGTCCTCTCTCTCTTAGTTGGTTACACCATGAATGACCTGATCTTTGAGTGGCAGGAGAACGGACCAGTCCAAGTAGCCGATGGGCTTACCCTTCCACAGTTCCTCCTCAAGGACGAATCCGATCTGAGATATTGCACCAAGCATTACAACACAGGTAATGCACACATTCACTAGTGAGGACTCAATAGACAATCGATTTTTCCGAGTAGTTCTCTTTTTGAAATGTTATTTTAATATTATTATTCAGTAAACCCTGCATTTCTTAAATTGTATTTTTGAAATGTTGCTGTGGCTTTTAGTGCTCTGCTTTCCATGGCATTATTTTTATTTATGCAGGCCTTCAAGCAGCAATCAGAACACTGAACAAAGTGTGTTGTAGCTTGTGAATAATGGAGAGGCCAACAATTGCAAATTTCATGAAGCCACAGAAACCCCTGTGTACATGTGTGAGTGACTCTGGAGTGACTGTGTGTGTGTGTGTGTGTGTGTGTGTGTGTGTGTGTGTGTGTGTGTGTGTGTGTGTGTGTGTGTGTGTTTGTTTGTGTATCTCACACAAGCACCACGTGTTAGTGGTTGGAAATGAGAGTGATGTTCGTTTGAGTTTATGCATAATGCAAAATATTGCTTCCATGGCCTCTGACGTTTTACATAGCTTTTAGATAATGTCAACTAAGGCCACATATCAACACTGCCTATAAACTCCTAAATAAGATCTACCTTATTATTATTAGGGGTCCGAGCAGCAAAGCTGCTTGGCCTCTATTGTTTCTGTAACGTTTTGTTTTTTTCCGCAAATTCTGTAAAAGTCATACTGCAGCCTATACCGTAAGTCGAAAACACTTTAAATTTTCCCCTCTATCCATAAACCCAAATTTGTGGTACTGCAACCAAAGGTGACGCTATTGTAAAAAAATCATGAATTAGGCTTATTTCTCTATTTTCTAAAATCAGATGCGTCTTTTTCACCCTGGTCTTCTGCCTGAATTTTTTTTACTTTTCCCACAATTTCATAGAAAAGCCAAATGTCCACACTCTCAACCCATTTTGCCTATATGACCATTTTGTTATTGTATAACTACCTTATGGTATAATACCTACGGCTATCATTAGGTGGATACCATTAACAGTTCCAAATCTTTTTTGAGAGCCTTTAATTCTCTTTTGAAATGTGTGCTTGGAGTTTTCTTGATGTTGTGTGCTTATCAATCGACATTTTCACATTGTGAATGAGGCTTCATCCAGTTCAGGAACGTCAGTGGCTCAACGGGATAATGACGTGTGCTGGTGATTCTTAGGTTGAGAGTTCGAAATCCAGATTCAAGCTTTCTGAACAAGCTGAACATGACTTTCTGTCATTGCCACTCATTTAAGAAACAAAACATTGAACAGCACCTGAAATTCATCAGGCAATCAGCATTCCGGCTAATTAGTTTCCAAGAATCGGACTGCCAAGACACAGTATGGCATTAAGGGGAACTTCTTCATTAACCATTTTTCCTTCATAATTAACTCTGTCATATTTATATTTCTTCCGTTAGTGTTCTTTACTACAAATGTTTAATTTGCCCAGATTTTCAAAGATTTTCCAGGTATATGCTTTGAAGAAAGCCCTGCAGTTGAGGTTTATAAGTGGAACATCTTTCCTTAAATATGACAATATATTTATATATCTTCCATTAGTGTGTTCTTCACTTTTAATTTTGCTCGGACCCCGTTAATCACCGCTTGCGGTTATATTTATTAGTATTAATATTATTATTAGTTAAGTTAAAGCTTTTTATTGTCCCCTAAGGGCGATTTTGTTTGCAGCAAGACATCAATAGACAACATAGGACAGAAAGTACAACATGACAGACCAAACATACATGCAGATAGTGCAGAGTGTATACAGGCATGCTGATAAGCATCCCTGCATGACATACCCATGTAAATCAGAATAATAATAATAATTACTACTATGTGTCAAATAAAATAAAAAAATGAAAAACAGGAAACACTTTCTGCTCTCCATGGAGTACCTTTCATACAGCAGGTAATCATACCTCACACTGCACCAAAAACACCATGTCGGCCCAGAGCTCCAAAATCTGAGTTCAGTAGAGAAATGGCACTGGGAACAAATGAGAGTCTATGTCTATTGGTTTTAACTGCAGGGAATCTGAAACGTGACTTAGAAGGTAACAACTGAAACTCAGGATGAAGAGGATGACCATTTGCTGATAAAATAGATTCTGCCTTTTTGTGGACAAATCTATTGTACAGGTCTGCTAGACTGCTTTGCTTGGCACCTATGATTTTACCACCGGCCTTCACTACTTTGGCGAGTGAGGCTTTATCCTTTACATTCAGATTTCCATACCAGCATATCATAGAAAAAGATAAAACAGATTCAATGTATGATTTATAAAATATTCTCATAATGGTTTTATCCACATTGAATTTTGCCAATTTACGGAGGCAGGAGAGTCGCTGTTGGCCTTTCTTACATATATTCTCTGTGTTAAGATTAAAATTTAGCCTGTCATCAATTATGCTTCCCAGGTATTTATATGAGCCAACTACCTCTACAGGTTGCCCGTTTATAGCAGTGACCTGGGTAGGGGGGGACTTGCGCCTATAATCAATGACCATGTCCTTCGTTTTTGATACATTCAAGTGTAAGTGAGCACTATCACACCAGGCTATAAAATCGTTTAAAACAGGACCATGCTCAGATTCTTTTCCATTTAAAAGACTAACAATAGCTGAGTCATCTGCAAACTTTAAAATATGTCTGTTTGTGTGCTGGCTACGACAGTCATCAGTGTATAGGATGTATAAAAGAGGGGACAGGACACAACCCTGTGGTGACCCTGTAGAGGACAGTATCTTTTCTGAGAGTACCCCATTCACCCTCACTCTCTGAGTTCTGTCCGTTAAAAAATCCAAAATCCAACCCACTAAACTAGAATCTAAATTAAAATTTCTTAACAGCTTATCAACTAAAATGTGTGGTTGAATAGTGTTAAAAGCTGATGAAAAATCAACAAATAAAAATTTGGCATGAGTGTTGCTACCTTCAAGGTGCTAGTATCAGGTTAAGCAGAGTGGCTGTAGCATCCTCAACCCCTCGCCTGGCCCTATAAGCAAATTGTTGTGGGTCCAATAGATTCTCTGTTTTGATGAGGAGCACCTTTTTCATTCGTTTTTCGAAACATTTCATCACCAATGAGGTCAAGACAATTGGTCTAAAATCATTTAAAACCTTAGGGCGACTGCTTTTTGCCACTGGTACAATAGTCGAGTTTTTCCAAATTTTGGGGACTCTCTGTTGGCTCAAGGAGAGCTTAAATATGTAATAAAATATTGGACCAAGTTGTTCAGCGCACGAGGAGATTAGGTGACCCCCTATGTTATCTGGCCCGGGGCTCTTCTTAACCTTTGAGTGTCTGAAGGTATCTACTACATCATGCAAATCAAAGGGCGCTGGGACACTATCCTTTAGGTAGTTTTTTTGCTCTAAAATGGCATCCTTAAATGTGGGTGAGTCAAATTATTAATATAATTAATTGTTATAATAATAATAATAATTATTATTATTATTTTGGTTAAAATAAGTTACAATTCATTAAGGTTTTAAAGGGGCTTAAAGGGTGTCAGGTCCCACATTTGAGGACAGATATTTCATTAGTTTGATTAATAAAATGCACTGTCAACAGTAATACACATTTTTATTTAGCACTAGCATAGGGGTAAGTCGTAGCGGTTAGAGTCAACCCTAACCCTAACCCTGTTAGTTAACATGGTATCCATAAGTAGAGAATTAGTTAACAGTTAATTAATCCTGAATTAATTATTAGTTCATACTTATTATTGCGTGTTCACTTATGTTAATTAATGGTTAATTAATGTACTCTTATTATTGTGTGTCTTAGAATAAGTATATATAGTATATTACCAATAAACTTTTGATGATGTTTATTTTTGTATTCTTATGTTAAAGTAATCAGGTTCTTTCTATATAGGCAAGGACAAGTCCTAAAACAGTGAAGAAAGTAAGAAAGCTTAAGAAGAACTCATCAAACAATACTAACCAACGGGATCAATTTTTCAGATTGAAAAGAAGTGCTTGATGAGAGATGAACAGAGAGGAAAGAGGACAGAGAGGAAGTGTAGGGGGAGAGTTGAGGGAAGGTGACATAACATCAGAACGGTGCTACATGCTGACTCTTTGTTTCCCATCACCTGATAATTGAAAAAGCATGTTTCCACCGCCCCACTCGCCTTAATTATGTATTCTTACTTTTCATTCCACAACTCTCTCCACCTTTTTGTCCTAGCTCCCCACTCCTCTCCTGGCAGCCGGTGGCTGCTACACCTCTCTCACATTGCACTTACACATCACGCATGTACAGGAACACGGCAGAGGGAGCATTTGTCCCTTTTCATTAATCACTGATGCACCATCTACAAAATATATCGCTCACAAGGAAACTATAGGATGAAGGACTGACAACTTGTCATTTTAAACTTAGATAGGTACCACTTGGTCAATGTTTTTTACTCTAAAGAGAGTGAAAAGGGGGTAAGAAAGCCAGATAGTCCATCAATGGCTACAATCATCAAATTATCAGCAGCATTTTAGAATAACTGCAACTTCTAACCATATATGAATACTCATTAGTAAGCTATTCATTATTAGTCGTAAATTATCAATAATATCGTTAGATAAAATTGTAAACACTTAAAGGTCCCATGGCATGCTACTCTATGGATGCTTTAATATAGATATTAGTGGGCCCTAACAGAGTATTTGAAGACGTTCCCGAAATTCAGCCGTGGTGCAGAATTACAGCCATCACGAGTCAGTCGCACATTGAGCTTTCCCCAAATGCGCTGTAGCTTTAATGCAAATGAGGAGGAGAGAGGCGGGTCAAGGAGGAGGGTGGGGGTGTGGCCCTGAGGAGCTTTGAGCTTGTACCATGCGCTCTGTTTACAGTGGATGTATCGCAATGGCGAAGCGCACACAGCCTTTGGCCGTGTTCTGTAAATATTCTACAACACTCCGGGTGCTCTGGCGGGAGTACTGGTGCCCTATATCTAAATAATATCATATTATACATAAATATCTGTGATTTTGTAGGTTATTACATGAATGAGACGAACAGACAACTGTTTATCAGAACTCGGGTTTATCTCCGGGATAGAAACTGCATGTCTGACTCGTTCCTGTACTACGTCATGACCAATACCATATACGGCAGTGTCGCAAACACTACATCAATCCCTTTTTTTTTTTAAAGATGCCTAACGTCACAACAATTCTGAATAGGCAAACATGAACTTATGCATTGTAAACAGATGAGGCTACCATTTAATTGTGGCTTCTAGCAAACAAAATAACATTTCACACACAGTAATATAAGCTATGTTGGCATATTGCCTTTGACCAACATCTCACACATAGTCCCTTAGGTACGGAGGGCGCTGTCGTCTGGTCCTGGAGGGGTACCTTTGTGCGACGAGATGCCCTCTCTGTGATGACAGCTCTCCGTGGCTACGGAGGAATGCATTTCTCATATAAGTCCTCATATGCGATATGAACGACATTTATCCAGAGTGGGCCAAGCGTGAAAAAAATTGCCTGTGTGATCCTGTCTCTATTGTTTTGTGTGATTTGACTGGCAGTTTGTCTGCTTATAGGTCGGAATGAAGCGGCCACCGATTATTGACAGGATGGGTACTTTATTATACCGGACTCGTTCGCTTCTTCACTAGACACACGTGCTACCGCTCGCTCTCCTCGCTCGTCCACTCACTCGCTGACGTCACTCACACACGCATACGCACACTGCTATTCTCGCGCACACATTTATGCTACTCGTAACACTATGCCCCGTTATTGCGACGTTCATGTTAGACGTTCATGTTTTTCCCCAACTATTGAAAGTTAGGCTATTAAACATGTTGCATTCTATGCGGCCTGATTATGTCATTATTTAAGCTACATAGCCTAATAAGAAGCGCTAATAGTAATTAATTAGTAATAGTAACTAATAATAGCGTCTGTGTTGCCATGGCGCCGACGCGAGTAAGACGCTTATCCAGTAGCTCCGTGCGTGTTGCGTTGTTTTTAGCAATTTAAGTGTGTTTTTATAAACTTTTAACTTTATAAACTATTTATATGTGTAGATCTATATATATTATATGGATACACTGACTTTTCATGGACAGCATAGCGGTGGACATCTTGTTTATTCAAGGGAGAAACTGCTTTCACTCCAAACAATGGGACCTAACGGCTTTTTCCACCCCATACCTGCGGAGCTGAAGAGGAGGCGCCGAGGCTGCAGAGCCGGAGCGAAGGTGAAGGCTAGGCTAGCGGCTAAGCGGTGGAAGTACAAGCCCTCAGTTCCGTCGATAGTGATGGGGAATGTGAACTGTTTGACCAACAAGACGGACGAGCTGGCTGCCCTTGTGAGGACGGACAAGACGTTCAGGGAGTGCAGCTTACTTTGCCTCTCTGAAACCTGGCTAACCCAGAACATCCCGGACGCTAATGTGGATCTACCTGGATTCACCATAGTGAGAGCGGACCGAGACTGTGGACGCAGCGGCAAAAGCAAAGGAGGGGGACTCGCGCTGTTTATCAACAACAGATGGTGCAACCAGGGGCATGTTACGGTGAAGGAAATCGTGTGCGACCGAGACATCGAGCTGCTTGCGGTAGGTCTCAGACCGTACTACATACCTAGAGAGTTCTCCCACGCCATCGCTGTTGTTGTTTACGTCCCTCCGCGGGCGCACGCAGAGACCGCGTGTGACGTCATACATTCAACAATCCCGAGACTGCAAACACAACACCCAGACGCATTCATCGCTGTCTCCAGGGATTTCAACCATGTGATACTGGACTCCACATTGCCAGACTTTCACCAGTTTGTAAGCTGCCCCACCAGGAAGAACAGGACATTAGACCTCCTGTATGCCAACGTGAGGGAAGCTTACACTGCCACTCCTCTGCCCCCACTGGGAAAGTCTGACCATAACCTGGTCCTGCTCTCGCCACAAAACACAGATCCAGAGACAGTCTACGACCAAACGCTCCTTCAGGAAATGGTCTCCTGAAGCAGCAGAGGCTCTGAGGGACTGCTTTGAATGTACTGACTGGAGCGTGCTGCAGGAAGCACATGGTAAGGACATAGAGGGGGTCACACACTGCACTACTGACTACCTGAACTTCTGTATGGACGTTGTGGTCCCTATCAAAACTGTACGCTGCTTCCCCAACAACAAGCCCTGGATCACCAGTAATGTCAAGGACATCCTGAACAGGAAGAAGAGGGCATTCAAGGATGGTGACAGAGACGAGCTGAAGCGCATACAGGTGGAACTCAAGGTCCACCTGAGAGAGGCGAAGGAGGAATACAGAAGGAAGGTAGAACAGAAGCTGCAGCATAACAACATGAGGGAGGTCTGGGATGGCATGAAAACCATCACAGGCTGCAAGAAGAAGGGCAGCATCACAGGAGAGGGGGATGCTGGAAGAGCAAACCAGCTAAACAGGTTTTTTAACAGGTTTGACACTCCAGCTCCCACAACCAGCGATGGTCCACTTCACACCCCCACCATGTCCATCACCTCCCCCAATTCCACCACCTCAGACTGCAGACCACCCCCACCCTCCACACCCATGGACAGTTCAACCCCCCTCCCCACCACCATCACCAAGGATCAGGTGAGCAGAGAGCTGAGGAGGCTTCATCCAAGGAAAGCAGCAGGCCCGGACAGAGTGTGTCCAAGGATGCTTAAAGCCTGTTCTGCTGAACTGGGGGAGCCACTCCAGCATGTCTTCAACCTGAGCCTGCAGCTGGGAAGGGTCCCAGTGCTCTGGAAGACTTCATGTCTCATCCCGGTTCCTAAGAAAAAACACCCCAGGGAGCCGGGTGACTTCAGACCAGTGGCACTGACATCACATATTATGAAGACATTTGAATGGCTGTTGCTCCATGTCCTCAGACCCCAGGTCCACCACGCACTAGATCCACTGCAGTTTGGATACCAGGAGAAGGTGGGCGTGGAGGATGCCATCCTCTATCTGCTCCATAGGGCCCACTCTCATCTGGACAGGGAGAGCGGCGCTGTGAGGATCGCGTTTTTTGATTTCTCCAGCGCCTTCAACACCATCCGGCCGCTCCTGCTGAGAGACAAGCTGACAGAGATGAGAGTGGACCCACTCCTGGTTACATGGATTACGGACTACCTCACAGAGAGACAACAATACGTTAGACTGAAGGGCTGCACGTCAGACACTGTGGTCAGCAGCACCGGAGCACCACAAGGCACCGTGCTCTCTCCCGTCCTCTTCACCTTGTATACATCCGACTTCCAGCATAACTCTGGGCTCTGCCATGTGCAGAAATACTCAGACGACACTGCGATAGTTGGCTGTATCAAGGATGGAAGGGAGGGGGAGTACAGGAGCCTGGTTGAGGACTTTGTGAGGTGGTGCAGGTCCAACCATCTGCAGCTGAACTCCTCCAAGACCAAGGAGATGGTGGTGGACTTCAGAAAGAAGAAACCACATCTCCAACCCGTGTCCATCGAGGGGGCCGATGTGGAGGTGGTCAGGACCTATAAATATCTGGGACTGCAGCTGGACGACAAGCTGGACTGGACAGCAAATATGGAAGCTTTATACAGGAAAGGGCAGAGCCGTCTGTACTTCCTGAGAAGGCTAGGGTCCTTCAACATCTGCAAAAAACTACTGGAGATGTTTTACCAGTCTGTGGTTGCCAGCGTGCTCTTTTATGCTGTGGTTTGCTGGGGAGGAAGCAGCAGGAGGAGAGACGCTGGTCGAATGGACAGACTGGTGAGGAGTGCTGGCTCAGTAGTGGGCACAGAGCTGGACTCTCTGGTGACAGTGGCAGAGAGAAGGACCCTGGACAAACTGTTGTCCATCCTGGACAACACCCACCACCCTCTGCATGACACCTTCACCAGGCAGAGGAGTGTTTTCAGTGGCCGACTGCTGTCCCAGTCCAGCTCCACTAATAGACTAAAAAACTCTTTCGTCCCCCTGGCCATCAGACTGTACAACAGCTCCCAGTAAAGGCAGGGAGGACAATAGATAACAACAATGGACATTTTATTTATTTATTTATATTTATTTATATCTGTATTTTTGCACATCCATCTGCACTGTTTTTACGTATGTTTTCGGCTGCTACTGGATACTTGAATTTCCCCCGGGATTAATAAAGTATATATCTATCTATCTATCTATCTAATAAGGATATTTGACTAAACCAACCAAACAGCATCCTCCAACTGCAATCTTTGGTTATTTCTTTATTAATTTAGCTATACTTTAATAGTATTCTTTCTGTTCTCCCTGTTCAAATCTGTTCAGTGTTCCAAATTATTTGTTATTAAATGTTACATTAAGTTAATTGGTATATAAGTGTTGTTTGAATAAAATGCTTTTTAAATTAAAAAAAATCGTGGGATGTATCGAACCGTGGGTCAAAAATCGTGATACAAACCGAATCGTGAGTTTGTGTATCGTTACAGCCCTAGTGGTCAATGTTCTTTTCGATGGTTGAGGTGAGTACGGGGACTTATGTGTGCATCTTGTACTGTAGTACTAGTTTGGCTGGTGATGCTTCAGTGGTGCCGTGAGGTGTAGAGGGATACTCACGGAGGAATGTGTTGAGTGTCTGCTTCCACGGAATGTTCACAGTCTCTGACACTCGGATGGCTTTCCAGAGTGTGCGCATAAAACGCTCTGCTGTCGCGTTGGCCCGAGGCCAGAGGGTTTATCTTCCGATGATGGAAACCTAGGCAGTCAGCAAACTTGGAAAACTGTTCACTGTTAAATGGTGGACCATTATCTGTTTTGACCACTCGGGGTATACCAAACATGGAAAACACTTTGTCAAACACTGGGATAGCTGTGTTAGCTGCAGTAGACCTTAGTATCTCAACTACAGCGTAGCGTGAGTATTCATCTATAATAACTAAAAGATACTCTCCCGTAGGGAGGGGGCCATAGAAATCTGCACTGACATTAAGCCAAGGGGCTTCTGGTAGATCTGACATTCTCAGGGGCTCTGACTGGGCTATGCGTGTGTTTGCTTGACATGCTAAACAGTTCTTTACAGTCTGTTCTGCTTTCTGATCGATCGGGGAACCATACCTTTGACCTGACAAGTGTCTTTGTTTAACAATGCTCTGATGTCCTTCATGGGCTAACTGTAACTCTCTGTGTTCAAGGGATGCTGGGATGATGATCCTCGTGCCTGTGGGGGTGATGTCAGCTCTTCGCTAACTCGGATGAATTTCTTCAGAGTAGCAGCATGCTGTGTGTTGTCTGTGATCCTGTGCCACAAGTTTTTTTCTGATGTAGGAAGTGACCTCCTGTAATATCGGGTCCTTGAGTGTTTCTTCTCTGAACTCGGCGAGGGTCATTGCTTTGGGTGTAGCATGGTGGGCGATGAAGTTGACATATTCTTCTGCTACCTACCCTGCTCTTGTAGATTCTCCTGTTGTCCTCCTGATGGGTTGACGTGACATGTAGTCGGCGGGGTTCTCTGCGCCTTTCCGGTACTCCACGCGAAAGTTGTAGGACTGGAGTCTCCAGAGTCCCCATCTCTCGATTCTCGCCGGTGGTTTTGATTTGGGGTTATTCCAGATCACTTCGAGGGCTTTGTGGTCTGTGACCAAGGTGAAGGGGTTTCCGTAAATATATAAATGGAAATGTTCACAACTCCACACAATGGCCAGTGCTTCCCATTCAGTCTGTGAGTAACGTCTTTCCACGTCACTCAGAGCACGGCTGGCATATGCTATTGTGTGCCTCTCCCCTTTTCTGTCCATTTGATAAAGAATGGCGCCTAGGCCGACTGGGCTGGCGTCCACGATCAGCTCTGTGTCCTTAGCTGGATCGAAGCACCCCATAACTGTGTCACTGGTGAGGCTGTGATTGATTTGATTGTCTGTAGCGCAGCAGCGTGCTCCGGGCCCCAGCTCCATTGCGTGTCTTTTTTGGTGAGCTCGCATAGTGGAGCGGAAACGGTGGCAAAGTCTGGTATGAATCGTGCACAGTAGTTTGCCATGCTGAGTAGGCTTCTGACCTCCGTCGGGTCCTGTGGGTCATTGGCTTGCTTGATGGCGGCAACCTTTTTGGGGTCGGCTGAGATTCCGTCTGCTAAAAAGATGAACCCGAAGAATTCGAGGCTGGATTTATCAAACTCGCACTTTGAGTGTGAGACCTCTCTCTTTCAGTCTCTGGAACACCGCTCTGAGGGTGTCGTCGTGTTCAGCCTCTGTCTTGCCGTGGAGGTCGTCACTCAGGTTTTTGCACCGCTGATCCCTTTTAATGTCTGGCATATTGCATTCTGGAATACCTCCGCTGCAGACGACAATCCAAAGTTTAGGCGTTTGTATCGCCTCAGACCTTGTTGTGTGGTGAAGGTTGTGATGTATCTGCTGGCCAGGTGGAGCTCTAACTGATGATATCCGGCAGTCAGGTCCAGCTTGGAGAAGACCGTAGCTCCGTTGAGCTCATGGATGACTTTGTCAATGGTGGGTGTGGTGTGGCGTTCGCGCTGTATGGCAGGGTTGGCTTGTCTCATGTCGACGCAGATCCTCACTTTATCCGGGTCTTTTGGTTTGGGAGGCGTCACAATTGGGGAGACCCATGGCGTAGGGCCTGTGACTGTCTCTTTGATGTCATCATTCTCGAATTTCATCAGTTCGTCTTCAACTTTTTGAACAGCACCCGCCTGTGTGGCTGACAGGTAGGCTGCACGTCTTTGTTGATGTGTAGCTTGACTTGAAGTATTTTAGTTTGCCTATTCCCTGGAAGAGCTCTCGATAACTGTCCACCAGCTCGTCTGCCACTGTTCGACCGCTTGTGGAGGAGACGCTGTTGACTATTTGGATCAGGCCAAGCTCATCAGCTGTTTTGTAGCTTAACAGAGAGCAGCCATCGCCCCCCAGCACGTAGAACATGCCCTTAGTCTTTTCGTTCCCCGCCTCTATGTCACAGTTGAATGCTCCAGCTATGGGCAGTGGGTTGGTGCAGCCATAAGGATATATCTTTACGCTGACTGTGGTGAGCTGCGGGCGCGTAGTCATCCTGTTAAAAACAGGCTCACTGATAATATTCACTGCAGCTCCAGAGTCTATGAGTGCTGATATCTTTGTATCGTTGAGCTTGAGGCTGCATATTTTCACTCTTGCTATGTATTACAAACACATATTTCTCGTCGCTGCTAGATGAGTTGTAGCCATCATTTGGCTCTGTGCTGGTCACATTGTATACTTTGCGTCTCTGTTGTTTACCTTTCTCTGTCTGCGTCTTTTTGGTTCATGCCCTTTGGTTGGTTCTTGTTGCTTAGATCTGCATTGTCGAGCAAAGTGATTCATCCTACCGCATGCATTGCAGTCCTTGCCCCGTGCTGGGAAGTCTCCTTTATGTGGATATTGTCCTCCACAGTTCCTGCAGTTATTGCTGGGCTTGCCTCTCCCAGTGTATTGGCTGGGCCACCAACTCTGCTGGATCACATTCACTGATGCAGTAGCTGTCTGTTCCATGCCTGCTGCTTGCTGCTCGGACAGTTCTAGTGACCTACCATGGTCGAGAAGGTCATCTAAGGGTGCACTCACACTTGTAGGGTGAGTGCACCCTCCATCTGGCCCCATTGTTCTCTGGCCTGCATTCACACTAGACCATCTGGCCGTGGCCGTTGGCCGTCGCAACTGTTGCCTGGCCACGGTAGGCCAGGTAGGTACGTCATCACGTATTGGCCACTCAGTCCTCGGAATGCTGGCTATGCTAACTGTGAAGCTAGCTAAACTACCGCGGTTACGAGACGTTTTATATTCCTCTTCTTTTCCGGACTTTATAGTTCCATATTTACCCTCTTCGCCAATGTGATGTTGTAGGTTATTACATGAATGAGACGAACGGACAACTGTTTATCAGAACTCGGGCTTATCTCCAGGATAGAAACTTCATGTCTGCCTCGTTCCTGTACTAGGTCATGACCAATACCATATACGGCAGTGTCGCAAACACTTCAATATCTATATCATATAATATATATTATCATGGCCAAAAGCTGTGTGCGCCTCGAGACGATATTATGAATCTCAAACGACTGCGTCGGGTTCTCTGACGTCTCTGGTTTTTCTTCCACTTCCAAATCAATCGGAAGTAGACTGAACTGCGACATGGAGGAGAAAGGGATTGTCGCCCACGATTGTCTCCCGCCGGAGTCCCACTGCCCACTGACAAGGCACCACCTCCTCGGAAGCAGGCAGCGTGCCTCGCGGTGGCGGGCAGCGGGGCTCCGGCGGGAGACAATCGCGGGCAACAATCCCTTTCAACTCCTTGTCACGGTTCATGTACTTCAGGGAGTCAAAGCCAAAGTTCCTTTTTCCCCAATTCCTTCTCAACCATGGCTGAGATTACCCCCACTACGAGTCTTGTTGTGGAAATACCAGAGACATCAGAGAACCTGACGTGTACTGCACTTGCGTTACAGTCCTGGAGCTCTCTATCTAAATAATATCATATTATACATAGAGATCTATATCATATAATACATAATATCAAGGCCAAAAGCTGTGGGTGCTTCCAGACGATATTATGAATCTCAAACGAGTGCGTCGGGTTTGCCGACGTCTCTTGTTCATCCACTTCCACTTCCACATCAATCTGAAGTAGACTGAACCACGACATGGAGGAGAAAGGGATTTTTGCCCGCGATTGTCTCCCGCCGGAGCCTCGCTGCCGAGGCACCACCGTCTCGGAAGCGGGCAGCGGGGCTCCTGCGGGAGACAATCGTGGGCAACAATCCCTTTCTCCTCCATGTCGCAGTTCATGTACTTCAGGGAGTCAAAGCCAAAGTTCCTTTCCCCCAATTCCTTCTCCACCATGGCTGAGATAACCCCCACTACGAGTCCCGTTGTGGAAATACCAGAGACGTCCGAAAACCCGACGTGTTATGCGCTATAACAGCAGAACGGTTATCCAAATAACAAAGAAGTGTAAAACAGTCATACCTCATTGTCTAATTGGCGGGCCAAATTCTCTGGGCGGGCAAAGCAGAGAAGGGGAGGTAACATGTCCCCTTATGATGACATACGGGGAAAAATTCCAGATCATCTGAGCTTTGTTTGTTCAAAGGCCGAGCAGGATACCTAGTGCTCGTTTTACACCTTGTTTTACAACGCCATTTCTAGCTACTGGGGGACAATAGCCAAAGCCAAAAAAAAGTGTGGAAGACCCCAAGGCATACCGACCCATATCGCTGCTCTGTGTTCCATTTAAAATCCTGGAAAGAATGATCCACTGCCGCATTGAGCCAGTGATTGACCCACAGCTTCCACAGGAACAGGCCGGTTTCCGTCGCGGTAGGTCCACAGTGGACCAGGTTACACTTCTGTCCCAAGACATCGAGGACTGCTTCCAGGATAATGAGAAAGCTGGGGTAGTGTACCTGGACCTGACCGCCGCGTACGATACCGTCTGGCACCACAGACTTCACCTGAAGCTGCTGAGGACAATTATTATAACCGATCGACATATGGTGAAATTCATCATGGAGACGTTGTCTAACCGCAGTTTTGTCCTACAGACCAGCGATGGCCAGCGCAGTAGGCTAAGAAGACTACGGAACGGTGTCCCACAGGGCTCGGTCCTTTCTCCGATGCTGTTTAATATTTACATCTATGATCTACCAGACACAGCATCCAAAAAGTACGGCTACGCAGACGATCTCGCAATCATGCTGAGAAGACCCACATGGAAGGCACTGGAAGACGGTCTCAACCAAGACATGGACGTCCTAGTAGCCTACCTACGAAAGTGGCGCCTGCAACTCAGCACCGGCAAGACTGTTACAGCAGCATACCATCTCTGCAACAGAGACGCCAAGAGGGAACTGGAGGTATACACTGACCACAAGCGCCTGGAGTCCCAGCAAGCCCCTAAATACCTTGGTGTGCGTCTGGACCGGACACTGACCTTCAAACAACATCACCTCGCACTGATCCGTCGCCTCGCTGGCACAACCTGGGGAGCCACTGCCAAGACACTACGGGTATCCACCCAAGCCCTGGTCTTTTCAGCAGCGGAGTACTGTGCCCCAGTATGGAGCAGAAGTCCACACACAAAAAAAGTGGCTATCAACAACGCCCTCCGGATCATCACTGGATGCCTGAAGTCTACCCCTATCGTCCTGCTGCCAGTCCTTTGCAGGAATCGCACCAGCTGGCCTACGACGAGAGGCTGCCACTCTCGCCCTGGCAAGGAAAGCACAGAAGCATGATTGGCACATCCTCCATAACACCACAGAGACAGCAGCTCCTCTGAGCAGACTCAAGTCCCGCCACCCTTACAACAAGGCGGCAAGAGTTGCTCCGTTCCACCACTGAGGACCTGTCCAAAGATGGATGGCTGGCGGCAGCTTGGAAGCAGGAGCGGGAGAGGGCTGGGCCAACCCAAATCCACCACTACATCTTGGATCCAGGAGATGGAGCCACAGGAGACGATCTTCCACGCCGGCAATGGACTCTGCTGAACCGTCTACGTACTGGGGTCGGTCGGTTCAAATCTTCAATGAAGAAGTGGGGCCTGGCAGACAGCGCTGCATGCGAGTGTGGTGCCCCTGAACAGACTGTCGAGCATATTATGACCACCTGCCCCCTATACAGACCACCCTCGGAAGCCGGCCTCTTTGACGTGGGACCAGAGACAAGGGCATGGCTACAAGACACTGAGTTGGACCTCTAAAGTTACACGAAAGAAGAAGAAGGGGGACAATAGTCAGTCTAGGAACTCATATTAATGTTAGAAAACCTCATGAAGTGAAATTTTCATGCCATGGGATCTTTAATAATGCTGTGATTCATGTATTTGTGTGTGAGCTCATCTTACGTCTCTCCCTCACTAAGCCTTTATAAATAGTATTTAATGGCTCAAAATTATCATGGCAGCGGTACCCAGTAATAAGTAGTACTAAAGGAGACATATTATGGTGTTTTCCCAACAAGTAAACAGTATATGAGTTCCAGAAAACATGTTTTCGAAGCTGTTTGCTGGAAATAGCTTTTAGGAAAAAAAATCTTGCCTACGGCTATTCCCCTCTGTTTCAGCTGCCCATTGAGCAATGAGCTGTCAGAGGGAACCACAGCATAGAGGAGAAGTGATTGCAGCCGTATTTTATAGATATAGCCCGGAGCTCTATATCTATATAATATAATATCATATAATCATAATAATATTATTATATAATATATAGGTATTTAATTATATAATATTATATCTAATATCACGGCCAAAAGCTATGTGCGCCTCGGATGATATTATGAATCATAAAGACTGCGTCTGACGTCTCTGGTATGTATGACGGAGTATTAGGGCCACACATGAAGAACTTTTTTTTTTGCCGTGAAGAGATTAAAGTCGACACGTCGACTAATAACACGTCTGTTCAGGTTCTCCTCCTGAACAGACTAAGTTTTCAGCACAACCTTTTCAGCGTCCTTACACTAATCACCACACTGTGGTTCTGCGCTAAAACAGCAAGGATCTCTTTATTGTTAAACCAGATTCTGAAATACAATTTTACCAAATTATCTACACAAGCCATTGGATTCAGTGCAGGCCCTGTAGAGCGGTTGCTATCTCTCCCAACTAATTTAAACTGTATTCTCGACATTTCCAGTTTAATGTCGACTTTAAAGTCGACAAATCGAGATTAAAGTCGACATAATATTTCAACTTTATTCTCGACATTTCGAGTTTAATGTTGACATGTTGACTTTAAAGTCGATTTGTCGACTTTAATCTCGTCATGGCAAAAATGTGTGGCCCTAATACTCCGTCGTAGGTATGGCTTCTTGTTGTGGCTTCCACAACAAGAACTTTGGCCTTGACTCTCTGAAGTCCATATTGAGCCGCGACATGGAGGAGAAAGGGATTGTACTCCCGGAGCTGAGCTGCCGAGCTCCCCCCGCCGGAGCAGCTGGACTGCCGCTAGAGCTTCGGCGGCAGTCCGGTAGCTCCACCGGACTCCCTGCCAGGAAGTCACATGGCAAACTGAAAAATTAGACCTCTATTTTTGTATGCAATATCCCCTGCTTCCTTAATGTGCGAACATATCTGCCCAGCGCTCGTCCGCTGATCCACAAAATCTTAGCTATGCTATGATTGGAGGGGGGTGGGGAAGTGGGAGGTAATATTCAAATGTGCTCCCGGTGATAAACACTTGCATGGGCTGTTGAGTTGACAAACTGAAGGACATTTGAGAGCTTTTTTGTAGATTAAAAATGAAGGCTTTGATTGAAGAGGGCTGTATTGTAGAGGGCTGTATATTTTGTTGCAGCCGCGGGTGTTTTACCATCTTTCTAATCATTGTTTAAATTATTATCGTTCATATTATAGCACTAGGTTTTATTTTGGGTCTGTGTGGCCTCACTGGGTTCATAAACCTGGATGCCCCAGTTTTAAAGAAATTTGTGACATAGCTGAACAATTTTCGGCAAAATTGGCAACCAGTATTTCCATTTTTACCATTTTTCTCACCATCATTTATACCTGATTCCCCATGAATACAATATTTACTACTCCTTTATAAATGCAACAAAGTAACAATAATTCTTAAGTGCTTGCTAAGTTTTGCTAATTAAGATATGCTGTAGTGCAAACATAGGGGTGACAGAGTAAACTACAAGTCTAATAGGCTAGATGGAGTCAGGCAATTAGGTTGTCATCTTTAATAGACCCTTTTTCACGGAAGTGTCATCGTAAGACAAAAGTCTCTCATAACATTAATGTGTCTGATACTTTTGCTTTCATGGGTTTATTTGGTATTATTTTACTAATTTCGATCCGCTACTATAATACATCAGAGTAGTGTGTATTTGCTGGTTATAATAATAATATTAATAATAATTTTATTTAAAGGCGCCTTTCTCTGCACTCAAGGACACCGTACAGAGGTACACAAAAGTCATTTGGTTACACATATAGGTTGGCCTTATTATCAGATATTGGATATGATGTGGTTGGATATGTTTAATTATAGAACACTGTCATATGTTGTGTATTACTTCTTCTCGATCAAATTGCTTCATGTAATATTTGTATATATGTGTGGACTATGGATGACTTTGTAACACACATTACCAGATGATGACCAGAACGCTGGGCTGTAGCAGCTGAACTTGATATGCCTATTCATCCTAAAGCTATTGCAAACAACGATAGAGAAGGAGAGATAACGTGTGTGCGTGTGTGTGTGCGTGTGTGTGTGTGTGTGTGTGTGTGTGTGTGTGTGTGTATGTACGATCATGCTCGTGTGCATTTGTGTTTGCTTGGCAGTATTGTGGTAGGGGGATTGGATGAAAGCAGAGTGTAATGTGTGTCCTGTGCTACTGCAGCAGCAAATTAGGATTATCCTCATAATAACCACTCCGCTCTGAGCTTGAAGCGCTATCACTTTTTAATGAACTCTGCTTTCAGCATGCCAACCAAAACAATAACTGCTCTAGTTTCCGGTTATTAAAAGATGTTGCAGATTAAGTCCTGCAAATATAGGTTTTCTAAAGGGAAAGCAACCGTTATAATTTACAAAACACAGATAATAGGAGAATAATCTTTTTGAAGTAATTTACATTCTTCTTTGTAACAAGATTCAGTGGTGCAAATGTGACCTTGTTATCCAGTCAGGGGACAGCTGGCGTAGTTCATTATCCTGAATAAAAACATGTATCCTTTCGGGCTTCCACCTCCCATCTGCCGAACACCATGAGACATCACAAGTGTGACGCGATGACATGCCTTCAGTTCATTCATGTTGTCTATCAGCTTCAACAGCCATGCTTGACAGAGCTCAGACACAAAGCTTTCTGCTGGGATGGAAACATATGATTCATGACATAATGGCTTCCACTTTATTCAGACTATTCTCATAAACTGTTAAGGAGCTGACTGGTGCATGCAGGCAGGTAGGACCCAAACGCAGACGGTTTCAGGAAACGGCACTTTATTCAAGCCTAAAGGCTAAGGCACAGGAATCAGGGAACTCGGGAGACAACTCGGAACTCGGGAGACTACAGGGAACTCGGGAGACTACAGGGAACTCGGGAGACGACAGGGAACACGGAACACGCAGGACTAGCCACCACAGCAAACCACAATGACAGCACAAGGAACAAAGGAAGACGAGGGCTTAAATAACAAACACAACGAGGAACAGCTGAGACACATTAGGGGAGGGAACAGCAATCAACACAGGAGGGAAACACAGGGAAACACCCACACCCTGACAGTACCCCCCCCTTAAGGGTCGACTCCCAGGCGACCCACGACCAGCAAAGAAAGTCAAACCCAAAACGGGTGGGTGGAGGGGCGCCAGGAGGGGGGAATCAAAAAAAAAAAAAATGGACTGCGGCAGAGCCGAGGGACGTCAGGCGGGCGGCCAGAAAACTGCCCCAGGGCATGGCAGGGAGCCTCAGGCGGACGGCCTGGGGGGCAAGCAGAGGCAGAGTGAAGGCGGAACCCTTCAGGAGGCCGGCGGTAAGGACGATGAGGGCTCAGTCCCTCAGGAGACCTGCAGTGGCACAGAACCCCCTCAGAAGGCCGGCAGCGGTGAAGGCGGAACCCCTCAGGAGGCCGGCGAAGGCGAGGTAGAGGGCGGGTCCCCTCAAGAGGGAGGCCCGGTAGAGGGCGGGTCCCCTCAGGAGGAAGGCCCGGTAGAGGGCGGGTCCCCTCAGGAGGCAGGCCAGGTAGAGGGCGGGTCCCCTCAGGAGGCAGGCCAGGTAGAGGGCGGGTCCCCTCAGGAGGAAGGCCAGGTAGAGGGCGGGTCCCCTCAGGAGGAAGGCCAGGTAGAGGGCGGGTCCCCTCAGGAGGAAGGCCAGGTAGAGGGCGGGTCCCCTCAGGAGGCAGGCCAGGTAGAGGGCGGGTCCCCTCAGGAGGAAGGCCAGGTAGAGGGCGGGTCCCCTCAGGAGGCAGGCCAGGTAGAGGGCGGGTCCCCTCAGGAGGAAGGCCAGGTAGAGGGCGGGTCCCCTCAGGAGGCAGGCCAGGTAGAGGGCGGGTCCCCTCAAGAGGGAGGCCAGGTAGAGGGCGGGTCCCCTCAGGAGGAAGGCCAGGTAGAGGGCGGGTCCCCTCAGGAGGAAGGCCAGGTAGAGGGCGGGTCCCCTCAGGAGGAAGGCCAGGTAGAGGGCGGGTCCCCTCAGGAGGAAGGCCAGGTAGAGGGCGGGTCCCCTCAGGAGGAAGGCCAGGTAGAGGGCGGGTCCCCTCAGGAGGCAGGCCAGGTAGAGGGCGGGTCCCCTCTGGTGGACAGGGTAGAGGGCGGGTCCCCTCAGGAGGCAGGCCAGGTAGAGGGCGGGTCCCCTCTGGTGGACAGGGTAGAGGGCGGGTCCCCTCTGGTGGAAGGCCTTGAAGGGGAACCCCCCTCGGGAAGGAGTGGAGGAGGGCCCCCACAGGCAGGAGCGGAGGGCGTGCCTCCCCTGGACGGTCTGGAGGGCGGGCCCCCTCAGGCAGGAGCGGAGGGCGGACCACCTCAAGCAGGCGAAGAGGCCGGTCCCCCTCTGGAAGGCTAGGAGTGGGCTCAGGAACAGGACAGGGCTCGGGGACCGGAGTCGGTGCGGGAGCTGGAGGACCAGGAGGAACCAGGTGGTCCCCCAAACCCTCCCAGCGATCTATTGCCTTATTTAACTTGACTAGAAAATCCTCCAACTTACGGTCAAATTGAGCGTCCGCTGGGTCCCATAGTGGTGCTGTCATTCTGTTATGGAGCTGACTGGTGCATGCAGGCAGGTAGGACCCAAACGCAGACGGTTTCAGGAAACGGCACTTTATTCAAGCCTAAAGGCTAAGGCACAGGAATCAGGGAACTCGGGAGACAACTCGGAACTCGGGAGACTACAGGGAACTCGGGAGACTACAGGGAACTCGGGAGACGACAGGGAACACGGAACACGCAGGACTAGCCACCACCAACAACCACAGCAAACCACAATGACAGCACAAGGAACAAAGGAAGACGAGGGCTTAAATAACAAACACAACGAGGAACAGCTGAGACACATTAGGGGAGGGAACAGCAATCAACACAGGAGGGAAACACAGGGAAACACCCACACCCTGACATAAACAATTACAATTAATGTATAATTAGTACATGTTTTATATAGAAGTACATTTTTTAAAGATATTCTACATAAAACATCTCATTATCTTATTATGATAGTATTAAGAATTGTATGATGTTTAACTATGAGGTAAAGGGGGATCTGGGGGGCATACAAAGGCATTCTCTCACACTTTTATTTTATATTTTGTTGAATTACAATTATCATTATTTATTTTTTTGGAACTTCTTGGTGTACGATTGCTTTTCCCTTTTTAGGAAACCATGCATGTTTTAAACCATGAAAAAAACACATGATTAATATGAACAGATATTGTGTGTGTGTGTGTGTGTGCGTACGTGCGTGCATGTGTGTGCGTGTGCGTTTGTCGCAACACAAGGGGGTTACGGACCCCTTACGTCCTTGCGGACCCTCCTTGCGTCCACCGCAAGGTCCTACGTGCGCAACCCATCATTTCCGGCAATATGCTTTCCATGTAAAAATAGGCTAGACAACGACGACCAACTAAAGCCTTTCTTTCTTCTTTTGTTGCACATTGTTTGAGTCGTATTCAGCTTTCAAGTTTCTAGAATCCATACCATAATCAAAACTTCTAGTAGTAGACCGATTGCAAAGTAATAGCATGCACAGACAAAGACCAACTATTTGTTCTCTCTTTAACGTGGAAATGCATAGCGACACGTAAACCCGATGCAGAACCATAAAGGCTCATGACTACGTTGATGCGTGTTCAGAGAAAAGTCAGACCAACAGAATCAGATATGATGAGAATATGCAGCCTTTCCAATAAGAATCAAGACAGTAAAAAAAACTGATGACCGCCTTGATCTCATATATCCGGTGAATACAAATGTGTGCTCCGTACTGACATCAAAATGTCCTATGTATTTAGAGGATTCAATATTTATTCTTTTTTTTTTTCCTTGTTCATTTGATAACTAAAAATGACTCTTTCGTAGGAAGTTGGTTTCCTAAACAGAACTGTTGCTATAAACTGCACATGGTCACGTTATCAAAAGCAACCTTTATTCACGTACCGCAGTGCAACTAAACATTGGTTGTTGCGCTGACTGCTATCGAGATAACAGAAAGCGATAATTATATGAATGTAGTGAACAGCATTGGATGCAATAATAGGACTGTGTGACGTACTGCAGGTTGAAATTAACTAAAAAACGTTCACTTTGCGGCTGCAGATGTTGAAATAAAACGCTTCGAGAACTCAACCAATCAGAGATGTTTAGCGCTGCAAACTGTACCTTTGGAAGTGACTTCCCCCGAGCAGGGACCTTCTGGGGGTAAAACAATGTCCCTGTGACTTTATTTAGACCCTATTTCCTCCAGATTTCTTCGTTCCTATGTCAATGTCTGCGGTGGATACTCGGCTTTAGATAAATAAAAAAGTTGCCAAATTTTGAGGCAAAATGTAAATTATCGATAAATGAATACATTAATAAATAATGTAGTTGCGTTACTTAAAATATTTATTTTCTCTTCTCACTGAACTATCTCTCTATATATATGGCTCCATCCATCTATCCATGCATCACCTGTCTATCTATCCACCTTCAGGTAAATTCACCTGCATTGAGGTGCGGTTCCACCTGGAGCGGCAGATGGGCTACTACCTGATCCAGATGTACATCCCCTCTCTGCTCATCGTCATCCTGTCCTGGGTTTCCTTCTGGATCAACATGGATGCCGCGCCCGCCAGGGTGGCCCTGGGCATCACCACCGTGCTCACCATGACGACCCAGAGCTCCGGCTCCAGGACCTCTCTGCCCAAGGTGAGCCTCTCTGGCCGGTCCGAGAAGCATCCAGGGGAACGGGTTTCGGAGTCACCACTATGGGTTTGGTTTGTTTGTTGTCAACTTGTTGGTATACTATTTCACTACAATTCATGGCCGATAACAGCAGTGGTCGTTTGCAGATCAGTGTCTGATTGAAAACACAGGGATGAGCTAAAGGAGGGTTTACCTTCAGCCAAGGCTTCCTGTCACAGGTGATTGGTCTAAACTTCAGTAGAGGCCGTTGACACAAGAGACCTCCACCACTCCACTCCACTACAGCCATGCTTTCCCTCTCATAAGGGAGTGAGAGAGGGAGGAAGGAAGGTCGCTGATCAGGTCACGTGATGCTGTTGGGAAACACACAACAACAATCATTTGGATGTGGTAACTTTGGATATTCTGACGCAAAGCTTACCTACCCCGGGATTTGTGGTGGTGTCCTGGTGCATCCACCCTCTCCATGGACCAGGCCTGCTGCTGCGTTGGGTCAGTACAGATGCCCCCTGTGGTCTCTTCCTCTTCGAGGATGTTTTATCAAGGTAGGGCTGGGCGATTAGTCGGATTTCGATCTCGATATCGAGATCAAACATATCTGTACATTATTTTAGATTT
Organism: Gadus macrocephalus; assembly: GCF_031168955.1. Classification (NCBI taxonomy): domain Eukaryota; kingdom Metazoa; phylum Chordata; class Actinopteri; order Gadiformes; family Gadidae; genus Gadus; species Gadus macrocephalus. The sequence goes on from NC_082384.1 coordinate 5,798,344, forward strand.
GAAAATTTTCTTTTTGACCGTTGTGTATTTTTTTAAGGCAAAATTTTAAAGTTCTCAGTTACAAAGTGTTTTTGGGAGAGACATGCTGAATAAATACATCATGTTTTCAAACTCAAAAATAATCGTGTATTCAATATTGACCAAAATAATCGTGATTATGATTTTTTCCATAATCGAGCAGCCCTAAATCAAGGGTTGGTCAAACTGCCAGCCTCTCACTACATTGTCCTCCTTCTCTATTTGTCAACAATCTCTTGCCTGTGGCGCTGCAGCAGTAGCATGCCTCAGGTGTCTGCCCCCCCGACCTCTGCTCTCTGGTGTCCCCGCCCTCGGGCCCCTCCATGGAACATTCCTGATCCCTCCTGACAGGCCCCTAGGTCGCTGATGGGACAGGCTTGTGGTCCCCAAGGGCCTGTCTTTGAGTAGGTTGAAGCCTCCTCGTAAAGGCTTCCTCCTTTTATTTTTCCCCCTCTCTGAGGTCATCTCCATGGCTGCCTGACTCACAGTGCAATGACTCTTTAGCAATTCATCCCATGCGTGTACGGCATGGCGTCTTGGTACAGAGTCTGCTCTCATGTTGCCATCGGTACGGCCAAGACGCTCTACCAGATCAATTCCTTCCTCGCCCTTGTGTTGTATAGCGTCACAAACACTGGTCCAATGGACAGCACAGGTCCAATGGACAGCACTGGTCCAATGGACAGCACTGGTCCAATGGACAACACAACACTGGTCCAATGGACAACGCTGGTCCAATGGACAGCACTGGTCCAATGGACAGCACTGGTCCAATGGACAACACAACACTGGTCCAATGGACAACGCTGGTCCAATGGACAGCACTGGTCCAATTGACAGCACTCATCGAATGGACAACACTGGTCCAATGGACAACAAAACACTGGTCCAATGGAAAGCACTGGTCCAATGGACAACACTGGTTAACGGACAGCACTGGTCCAATGGACAGCACTGGTCCAGTCCCATGTCTCTCATGTCCCTTCCCATTTTAGATCTGCATACACTATTTATAATTATTAATATCATTTCATATTCTATCTTGTTTAAATGTCTCACCAAATGCTTATTTTTATCATTAATCTTATTTATCTAACTAGGTCCGAGACTAAGTTAGTTTTATTCAGTTTGCTTGATCAATGCAAATCAAATGCCTTAAACAAGTCCTGATTTATTCTATACTTTTAGTATTGTGGTCTGACCTGTCCCGATTCTTTTCCCTCAGGATAACGCAGTGAAAAATCTATCTATTCTCCAAAGGCACTATCTTCATACCCTATCAAGCTGGTTATTGTAAGATGTAACCTGTTTGCTCTGTGAGCTGTAACATAGTATAGTAAAATGTTGTATTGAATATGCAGTAAGATATTCACTTCTACAATAAGTATTTTGTTGTCGGCAGGATTCGACCCAAATGGATTTCTAGTCCGTCGCCTTAACCACTCGGCCACGACTCTATTATCAAAATCATCATGACGTCACCACATACTGTCACCTCATACTGACAGTTTTACAATGGGAACCACTCAATGTACAGAGGAATAGAAACATGGAATAGAAGATAGAATATAATGGTGAGGATAGAAACTTATTTTTTACAGCCAATTAGGAACCATGTTCACGTGAAGTCTGTAATTTCTTCGAGGACAGTGTATAGACTGGAGATAGATATTCATAACATAAGATTATAACGTTGTCGGCAGGATTCGAACATGCACGGGAAGAAGTTGTTTTTGTTGTTGTTTTATTAGAGTTGCAGAATGCAACTATATAAAAGTTGTGAATTTGCAACTGTTTTAACTTGTTTTTACAAATGATTTAGCACTTAAAACAAACGATTTAACACTAATAAAAATATCTTAAAAACAAATGTACACATTATTAACATTTTAACAAGGAGCTTTTCCACTCTTCAATGGTCTTTCCAGATGCTGGACAGTACCATTTCCCCCTTAGCGGTGTGTGGCCAGTAAGTTTGCTTTTTGCCTTACCACACATTTTGCATTGGTAGTGGTCGCTTTCCTTTCTTTGACGCTTCTTCGGGGGCTCACCTCTCATCTCTCGCTCCTAATCCTCAAGGGCTGTCTTTTGTTATCTCCATTCCGGTAGCGATTGTGAGACGCTGGATCTGGCTGGTTAGAAAGCCCGTCCTGAGGTGGAGAATCTGGCACTGGTGGCAGCTGGTAAGAGCCCTGAGAGTGAGCTGCTGGAGGTCGTGGTGGCGGCAGGTTTGAGGACCAGCTCAGAAAGTAGGCTGCTGGTGGTGGTGGCAGCTGGTATGAGGGCCCCGACCAGAAATGATTGAGACACAGGACCTGGGTGTTGACCCTGCTCACAATAGGCTAGGTCAGATGAAGCGGGGAAAGGAACAGGCCAAGCATCATCCCCTCCAGTGTCTGCTCTGGAAACTTGAGTTTGACGTCGGCGTCGCCGGATCACCGCCTCACCCTCACGGTTGTCAGGTTCCTCGAACTCCATATCTGCATGCCCATGTGGAACAGGCTCAGATGGTAGGTCCAGGGCCTCCAGGAGGTATTCCTCTGCCATGTGGACCTGCTGAGGAAGCTCCACACCTTGAAAGAGAGAGTCGTGGTAGGCCTTCTTCTGCCGATCCTGCAGCCTATTGGGGGGGGGGGGGATCAGAAGGGTTTTTCACTTAGTTTTTTAGACATTATTTGTTTTGAATGCATGTTCCTATGAATTTATAAGTTTTCCTTTTGAAGGGAATATATGAAGCAAGAAAATTGAACTCCCCAAGAGGAGACGGTTGCGTTATTTATGGTCACCAGTACCAGGTTGGTGCTTTGCAGGATTTTTTGGCAATCCTCAATTAATTGTTTGATATGACCATACGCCATAACAATAGCCTGAGGAATTGCAAATGACCTCCCCTTAGGGTCTTTTGGTCTATTCCTGCCTTCCTTGAACTCCTTGAAAAGTTTCAGTGCAACACGCTCAAAGACCCTGGTGTAATCGGGTCTATGGGCAGCCTGGCCATGAACCATGAACAATCTGCGAAAAGACAAAGTCAGGAGTCAGAATACAATCGTAGTGCTTACTATAGCAGTTAAAAAATCTGCCCAAATACATTAGTCACAACAACCGGTTAGGGTTAATATTGAATGCCAATTTAGTTGAATGCCCCCTTCAGGGGGCATTTAGGCGTTCATATCACAAATGTTCTAGTCCCCACAGATAGACCACTGTAATCAGGTATGGTACTTACATGGGCTGTCTATCAGCACACACACACACACACACACGCACACACGCACGCACGCACGCACGCACGCACGCACGCACGCACGCACGCACGCACGCACGCACACACACACACAGAAACACACAGAGAAACACACAGAGAAACACACAGCAACACAAGTAGGGAATGGGACTTGGAAGACACTGCCACATTTAATTGTACACTGCTTCTACACACATCCTGTAAAGCTCAAATGTAGTTTGTGTAAAAAGAGTATGTGGGCGTCTCCGTGTGTGCTTAAGATGAACGTGTATGTCTGTGTGTGTGTGTGTGAGGAGGGGGGGGGGGGGTTGTTTGTGTGTCTGAGAAAAGCAATAGACTGCTGTTGTCCTAGTGTCTGTTTTGCATGAGGGAACATTAAACAGTTGATTACATGGTCCTCATTTCATAGCCTCATACACAATCTCTATCTCAGCAAAATGTATCTTTCCATCTTTCATTCTTTCTCTCTCTCACACACTTGCATACACTGCCATTATAACATAACCGCCAAATTAAGTTGTATGTCAGTGGGAGTGTGTGCCATGACTGTTTTTCTTGTTTTTACACCACTTCCCCTGACATCGTTCCCTTGCATGTGTATCTAAATTAGTCATAGATTTATATATAGATTGGCTCCTCATCATTAATACAGAAAAACGTGTCGATATATTCAATATTTATTTATGTTTCTCTCGCAAAAGATTTACAGAATTATAGTATGCTGCAAACCCAATATAATTACACTTTTCCTAATCTAAGATTGGCCATGCATGACATATGAGATCTTGTGTTACATATAATAAATTACATTCGTTATTTTTTTTTATTCTTTGTAATAAAAGATAATAGCAAAAAAATGCAGTCAAAGGCTTGGAATAAAGCAGTTTGTGTTTAACAATGTAAAAACCAGCCAGTTGAACAACAACAATTGTCGAGAGAGAGAGAGAGAGAGAGAGAGAGAGAGAGAGAGAGAGAGAGAGAGAGAGAGAGAGAGAGAGAGAGAGAGAGAGAGAGAGAGAGAGAGAGAGAGAGAGAGAGAGAAAGAGAGAGAGAGAGAGAGAGAGAGAGATTTACATATACATTTATAGATCATATATAGATCATCTGTAATGCCAGGGTTAGTTCAACCTGGAATAGGGATTGAAATGTTTACAATTATAATTTGGGCTCAGAGTTTATTTGTTATCATTTTGCTATAGCAAGTGCAGCACAACCTTAAGCATATGAATGCCACATGCATCCATGTCCTTCCATTCATAACAGCAGACCGATGACAGCCATGACGGCGTGTGTGTGTGTGTGCAGGTATCGTACGTGAAGGCCATTGACATCTGGATGGCGGTGTGTCTTCTCTTCGTCTTCTCGGCGCTGTTAGAGTATGCAGCCGTCAACTTTGTCTCCAGGCAGCATAAGGATCTCCTCCGCTTCCGGCGGCCGCACAAGAACAAGCAGAAGGTGAATGAGGACGCACACGTCTCTTACGATCAGCCTCATGGCTCATATGTGGGTAACGCTAATCATTGCCAGACAAAAGATTGTGCAGAGTTCAATGAGCCAGGGCCTCAGGCGTAATGGTGCAACTGCAGCCTCTGATTCTAACCCTGTTTGGAGGACAACTGGTACGGCTTTAAAGAAGAGAGATTTCACAATTTGGTTTGCAAAGGTGTCTCGCGTCCCCTGTGTGTGCACTGTCCAGTGTCTGCATGACACAGCATGGCTGTAGCCATCTCCGTGTGCTTTGATTATGTTGTTCTTTATTTGATGGACCATTGCATGCCAGGTTGGACAGCAGAAACCCCTGATTCAGTCAAGTCATCCAATTGAATTGACGTTAAAAGGTTTTGTCAATCCCTCGTAAAAGTAAACATAATTACTACAAAAATTATAAAGTTAAGTAAATCAAATTATAGTTTTCATTTAGACATTGAAGCTGCTATCAGCAATTTCTGATCATCCCACCTAGTTGTGATTCAATTGTGTTTTGATATAGTGTCATGGTTCTCATGCATTTGGCTCTAGGATAATGGCAAGTATAATCAAATGATGCGTGAGAACCCTGAGCCACAATCAAACTAAATGTAATCAAAACAAAGTGGAGCAAGCTCTTTTCTTACGGCACATTAACATTAATTGACTGAATCGTCCACCCTTGTGTTTTATTCAGAAGCCATTGTTCTTTCTTTACATCTGTGTATGTGTGTCTGTGTATGTGTGTGTGTGTGTGTGTGTGTGTGTGTGTGTGTGTGTGTGTGTGTGTGTGTGTGTGTGTGTGTGTGTGTGTGTGTGTGTGTGTGTGTTTGTGTGCGTGTGTCTGACCCCCCCTCTGCTGTATCCACTATCCACTGCATGCATGCTGCCCTCTGGTGGTAGAATAGTAAAGGTGCAGTCGATCCTGCGGAGCTGGCTGCCTCCCTACAGCGTATTAACACTGACAACGGCCTCAAGCCCCCTGGCCCACTGTATGGGTCTATGACCAACATCTACACCAACAACCACAGGGTAATGACATCTTGTGCATGCGTGAAACTGTGAGCTGGAACAGGGTTGACGTTGTTTGAAGGAATATCCGCATTATGTGGGTTGCAAGTCCTAACAATTTTACGATTACGATAAATGGTGGTCACCCAGTGTGTTGTTGTCAATTGCTCTCAATCGTATTTCTCCTGTTATAGCTCAGAATAAAAACCTACGTCTTAAATCCTAGTGTAGAGTATGTGTACCATTGAACACAAAAACACAAAGTGAAGGAATCAGACAAGGTAACGCATTCTTGGTATACACTTTGCGCTTTTTGATCCATGGATGAATCTTGGTTCCAAAGCCTTGACTATTATCCATGTCCTACTGATTATAAACATGTAACAATATAATATTAATCATAAGTAGCTCTACTGCACCTGATGGTCTGTGTGAGTGTTCCAGATGGATTTTTGCTTATTTGTTTGTAAATCTTTCAGTTTCCTTTTTTAGGGCGATTTGTCTGTTAAACAAATGTTGACACCAAGCATAAGTTGTAGCAGCAGCAGCAGCAGCGGTGACCTGGTATGCAGGACAACAGGCTCATGACCTCGCACAAGGCCGACGTGTTTGCATCCTCTTACTCTGTTCCCAGAGAAAGCAGCCTTCTTGTCTTATATAGGGAGCCGCTCGTTCAAAGAGAGGTCATCTATTTAAAAGAATCCAAACCCTCCCATCCTAGAATAACTCCCGGTGTGATCCAGGGCAGACGGAAGTGGAGGAGAATGGAGGAGGAAATAGAGTATAGAGTATTTTTTTATCAAGTATCACTCCTACAACCCTGAACTGCAACCAGTAACAAGTCTTTATTTATAGAGAGAGAACACAATGTAAACTAAATGAAGGACCACATTCATTGAGTGCAGACTCAAACAGGTGTATTAAGAGGTCAAAAGGTCATAAAGAAATCAAAAGTTAAATAGACATCAATGCAATTTATTTATGTAGTTTAAAGGACTTAAGATAATGTTTTTTTCCCCAAATTTGTCCCATCGTCTGATGGGGTTGCCCATGTTACGTCTGCTGCTAGAGAGAGCCAGTTGGCCGTGTTTTAATGAACCTGATGGCCCGTCAAGCTGAGGATGATGGCCCTCTCTAGGTTAAACGTGTTACTCCATGCTATTGGCATGGCATATTCCTTCAGTGTGGACAGTGTTGATCTGTGATTTGTTCCATTGGATTCTGGTTACCAATATAATCACAACGCGTCCATAAGCAGGTCATAAGCAAACGGCTCACTGAGCCATGAAATAATATAATAATATATATTCTGGCTGTATCACAAACTACATTCAGGTTTTGGACATTGGAAATAAATGTATTCAGGAAGCCAGTGATCCAAAAAGGAAGATGGATGAGGGCAAAGGTCAAAGCCAAACCAATAGTGAGGCTGTTGGCAGCAGTTAGACAGCTTAAGGGAACACAGCCATATTAGTTCTGGCTCAAGCTTATCGGGCCTTTGGCAGTGTTTTCCCAAACTTGGGAAAACACTCTTTGCTTATAGGGTCACCAGAGATTGCTGAATAATAAGCCATCGAGGAAAATGAACTGAAATGTTGTAAAACATGAAACAGATTTAAAGGTTCAGAGAAAAGGGAGTCTATCTGCGAGCAAATTGACTTATGATTCGTAGCAAATTACTGCTGATCCCTTAGTGCGCTGCATGAGTTCAGTGCGATATTGATTTAATGGAGAATGATCCTGGGAAGACACGTGGCAGATTTTACCAAGCATGTTCAGACAGACAATGGCTACATGATTCTTGTAGGGATCGTTCACATGGTTGGCAGTAACAACAAAGGATTTTGGGTGTGATATCAGCAAAACAAAGATGGGTGAAGGGACCATGGTCGAGAGTTAAGGGTTGGCCGTGGCTCTAACCAGGCCTGGCGGGAGGGGCCAGGGTAGTTTACAATACTATGGGGGAAGTGGACACGTCTGCTAGGATGCAAGACCACTACAGGAATCCACACATAACAAAGTAATTTTACCAGGACTGCTCAACCGCTTTGATCATAAGATCAAAAATACATTGTGTGAACAGTAGTGGTGATCAGTTTACCAATAAAAAGATTCTTAAAAAGTGAAATATGCAGCTACTCTTGTGGTTAAATACATATTATAATATATTTCAAACAGGAAAACAACTCTGTAAAGGTCATTACCAACACTATCAGGTGTTGGATAACTAAAAAACATTCTGATCTGTATTAATCTGATCTGTGTTTGTGCGATTTACTTAAGCGTGCGTGTGATTTTCTTAAGCGTGTGCGTATAAAAAAAAGAATTACTCCCATGTCACCTCCCGGGTTCCCTACAGATCTGCATAACACCAAAAATATATATATATATTGAAATAAAAGGAATTATATAAAATAAACAATATAAAAAATCATATAATTCGTTGAAGTAGAGATCTGATAGTCTTACTGCTTTGGTGGCATATTCTTCTTGAAGCCAATACCATTTTTTAAACATGTCTTCAACATGTATGATATTCAACATAGTAAGCTATATCATTTTGTCACTGTTATTAAAATAGGACTAAGAAAAGTTGTGTGAAATCCTGTTTTTGCGTCATTTCGTGACGTTGAAGGGTATAGTTCAGTCTGGGCAGCGGTTGATGTTGATTGACACGTCCGAGAGAACTTTATGCTCCACAGACTTCACTATTATTGGAATAAGGATCCATTTTCCACAACAATTATCCTGTTGCAAGCTTCTCATACACACACACACACACACACACACACACACACACACACACACACACACACACACACACACACACACACACACACACACACACACACACACACACACACACACACACACACACACTACCACAGAAACAGAAACAAACAACAGTACCAAGACATTTGTTGCCTCATGCATGATCATTCTGTTTATCCTCACAGGAGGAGGAGGTACGAGACAAGCGCCGCAGCGTCACAGGCTCCGCCCACGGCAACCACAAGGAGTCAATTTCCAAGGACAGCGCAAACAGTGCCGTTGTCATAGCAACAACCCCAGGAGGGAGCGCGGCCCTGGCTGCCCACACCCTGCCCGGGGCGGCGGGGGGGAAGGCGGCCCCCGGCCCCGGCGGCAAAACGCACGAGCAGATGAGGAAGCTGTTTATCGACCGCGCCAAGAAGATCGACACGGTGTCGCGGGCCGGCTTCCCCCTGGCCTTCCTCTTCTTCAACATCTTCTACTGGGTGCTCTACAAGATCCTGAGGCACGAGGACGTGCACAAGCGCTAGCCCACGGAGCGGCGCTCTCTGGGGCCCAGGGAGCGGCCCTCTCTGGGGCCCAGGGAGTGGTCCTCTCTGGGGCACAGGGAGCGGCCCTCGCTGGGGCACAGGGAGCGGTCGGAGGTGAACAGGGGATCTATTTATCAGAAGATCGGGAAGAGGAACATTGGAACTACCTGATTACTTTCTAAAAATATTTGCATATCTTGCACTAGAGTGTGCAAGATGTTTTTTGTTGATAAAAATGGAAATGGTTATAAATGGAAAGATAAAACAGTGATATAAAGGAACTCCATTTAAAGCATGCTCAGACATGCTCACCATTTTGGTGTTAATAGACAGAAACGGTAGAATACATCTCTTTATGTTTCACGTACACACAAACCCTGAGTCACGGTTTGCATACACGTTAAAGTGCTGTTGGTTGGATTTATGAGCAATTATTTGAGGGCTTTTGATTTTGTTAGAAATAGCTTATTCATCTGTCAGCTAATGTGAGTGAAGAAATTAAATCAGATATACACACTAATCACAATGTATGAACAACATAGACTCCGGTTATGGCAAGTCATTATGCCTTCATAGCAGCTTAGTCAAAGTTATCTTATTCTACAATTGTTATATTACACAACAAACACAGCTTCAACACATTGTGCTTTGTTTCACTTGATTTACTTTTGAAGGACCTTTTCCCCTGCTTATTTACAGTGCATATTACAAGTTTTGTTGGGGACTATTGAGCAAGTACATGTGGACATTTAATTCTAAAACAGCTGTTCTCCCCAGTAACAGATGGATATCCTATGCATAATTTAAATTAATGGAAATGGACATTGAAGTCTGCCGATGTCATTGAACAATGGGAATTTCAACTTAACATTGTGTTCTTTGGAATATCCTTTTCACACTGTGAGAGATGTACTATGATGCTTCCCTAAGGGTTGCACGTCCATTCCATTGACTTTGGGCAACACTAAAACTACAAAACATCAGGTTTTTCACTACAAATATGGGGGTCCCTTCTCAAAAAAAGCTAAGAAATCCCTGATTCTAAATACCAGTGCTATTATGGACTTGTACAATGGAAAATATAACATGTACTCACTGCAGGTATGTGGACTACAAACACCAAGTCTTTCACTGTGCTGAGGACTAGGGGTGAACCACTTGGTCATCCCCAGTGGCAAAAACACATGCTATGCATACGTTTGCGCACACACACACAAAACATACACACAGACAAAGTTATGTATATATACTCCAGTCTTTTGTTCATCCATAGATTTACAAAGAAGAAAACTAGTCTTCATTTAACACATTCTCATTCCTTCTCGGACAGACTTCTTTATAAGGAAAACGTTATTTTGTTAAACAATCTTTTTTCCTATGTTCTTAGTATAGAAAGCAGGTACACAAATGAACCCATGCTAGCAACACCAGCCTTGTAACACTGCCACCGTGTCATGCTTAAACAGTGGCATCAATACACAAACGCACACAAAAACACACACAAACAGACAAACACACCAAGTCTTCAAAAACACCAGTGTTGTCTTAAGATTGCCAGTCATCACTCAACCCAGTTTAGTTGTGCTTAATCCCCACCAATACAGTAATCATTCATCATGGAGCAGCTATATCAATGAACCACCAACATGCCCTTTTATTTCATTCTCTGTTCAACGAGGATGGTAAGTGCAGGAGGCCATGCATAGAGGGAGCCAAACCAGCCAGGCCTGCCAATCCAGTTCCTCCTCTCTGTGGAGAGACTGGGAGAGGGGAGGAGGAGTTATGTTACTCCTGCCCAGTGAGTGTCAAACGGTGCTGGGGTTTTGCTGCTGGCTACCCATGTGGTGGTTCTCCGGTCCTGCTGTTGTTTCGACACTGTGGCACAATTTGACAAAAGTCAATCCTGTATTGAGATGTATATTTCTATGGTAAAGAATATATTGAAAATATTTTTTTGTACAAGTGATGATACTAATAAATGTAATGCATGAAACCGGGCCAGTTTCAGATTTTGTTTAAAGGCCTGTATTTATTGTATGTTTTTGTTAATCTTTTAAAAGATTAACGCAGTTACACAATTAGTAGTAGTAGTAATGGATAATAATATTATGATTATATATTGAACAACTACTGCTATTACTACTCCTGCTATTCTTCAGTAGGGGCTATTTGTCCAAGCCAAGGTGTCAGGTAACAAAAGATTCAGAGCCACGCCCCCTGTTCCAATGCCCATTGGTCGGCTAGATTGAGGAACCATCATTTATATTTAACGCATAGAGAATGGTGAATTACTTACACTTGTTGAGTGGGTTAAAGTAGGTGTGTTTCGTCAACCGTTCTGTCCAACATTCTGTGTACGGTGTCCTGGTTTTAGAAACAGTGTTGCTCCCAGGTGTGTTTCAATAGCCAATCACCTGCTCTCCAGACACCGATACTTGTGATTATCATTATTAGTGAGGTGCTTTGAGGTTACATAAGGGGCAGGTCTACAGTACATACATGACCTCCTGTGATGTCGGCTAAAGCACTGAAGAAAGCACACCAAACTGCAGAACACTAGCTCCATGTTTCATGGCAGAATCGAGGGTCTGAGAGAGGTGTCCGTAAACACCTCCACCTGGCAGGGCAGTGAACGCATGTTATCTGTATTTACACAAAGCGTACACTAAGCCTTGTGTTGTTGCCATGGAAGCATAAGGGGGAAGTAAGCAAGAGACATTCAGGAGATTAATTGAGGTATGTGACAGCTTAAAAAAGTTAGAGGGAAAAGCAACAAAAGCAGAGCTAATACGTGCTCGAGAAGGCCATTGAGAGGCGCCTGGAACTAACACATAAACATATGTTTGTATAGAGTGATAGAAAGGGGAAGGAAACGATCACGTGGCTAAAAGAGAGAGAGACAGAGAGAGAGCAACAGGAGGAAGAAAGGAAGAGGGCGGGAAAGCAGCGCTGCTAAGAGAGATAGCACACGCACACACACACACACACACACACACACACACACACACACACACACACACACACACACACACACACACACACACACAGAAGTCATTACATGTAAAGCCTGTCAGATAAGGGAGTGCTGGGGAGAGATAGGGAAGGAGGGAGACAGGGAGGGAGGGAGGGAGAGAGAGAGAGTGAGTGTGTGAGTGAGAGAGAGAGAGAGAGAGAGAGAGAGAGAGAGAGAGAGAGAGAGAGGAAAGAGAGAGAGAGAGAGAGAGAGAGAGAGAGAGAGAGAGAGAGAGAGAGAGAGGGCAGTCACTCATTCCTAAGGAGAGCATCGACACAGCGGGAGTGAAACACATTTCAAGAAAAACATTTCTCCTTTCATTCCAGAGTGAAACTATAGAGTGAGGGTTTGCACTGGGTTTGACTTCTCCTCCAAGCAAGCAGAGGCCAGCGGCCGGGAGATGTCCCTGAGCGGGAAGGTGGGACTGGTGACCGGGGGGGCCCAGGGCATCGGCCGTGCCGTGGTGGAGTCCCTTCTGAACAGTTCAGTTAAGGTTAGTAATTCACGGCTGGGACCCTCAGGCTCAGAGGTCGGCGGCTCACACGCCGTGTCCCGTCAACCAGGACTGTCACTCACAGCCCGGGTTCTGCATGCCTTTACCTTTTTACTAACAAGGCATTCTGTTAAGGAAAGGATATTTAATACTGACATACTGTGTTTGTTTAGTGCTTATAAAGAGACAATTGCTTCATTGAGCGTGATTGTAGTTCAATGTCTGCTAGTTTATGTGTGAGTGTGTAACACGTCTGAAATAGATGTGAAGTTAGGGGAACACGAGCTATTGGCCTGGATCGAGGCTGATCACTTACTGCTTGGCAGCAATAATTATTTTTGGTATTTAGAGAAATAGCTTTGCTGAATAAGACAACTTGTGTATGACGGTTCTTTTTATTTTCGCTTATTAAACATTTGTCTTTGTTCAGCACTCGTATAAGAGTGCTGAACAAAATGTCCTTCTATTTAAATGAAATATGTATTTGGTATTGTGAATTGAACCTATACATTCATAGTCAACTGAAAAACAACATTTTATAATCACATTTCACTACAGAACACTTATTTACTGGTAAGTTTGTTATAATGTATACAGCTAGGAGATATCAAATTCAAAAAATAAACTAAAAAGTAATTTGTGAGTGCAGTAGAAAAATACTAAAATGACCAGGAGTTGCCCCCATCTAAATCTACCTTACAGTCCATATACTGCTCGGCTGTTTTGGTTACCTTAGAAAATACTACAATGCGTTGATGTTTCCAGTACATGTACATTAAATGTACTGCTACTATGTCAAATTCTGTAAGGAAAGTTGAAAACTTTGGCACAAGTGATTTAATCAGTGGTTAGTCTGTGGTGCACTGCATTCCCAGTTTGAGCAGATTCAAAGCGTGACAGCGGTTGTGTCTGACACAACAAAGTGTCCAAAATGTTAACAAGAGATAACCTGTATAATATACCTTTACTTCACAACACACATAACTGGTTATTGGTCCTTTTGATTGTCTCTGCAGGCGTGGCCAGTAAAAACACTGCTAAACACAATATCAACAAGGCCTTTGGTGAAAACTGGTTACAATCACGGTAGCTCCGCTTGCCAAGAAAAGAATAGACACAATTGACAATTGTGTAAGTCATTTCAAACTTAGAAATGTTTTTAAATTGATACTGAAGTAAATATAAATGTGATTTGGCAATTGTCCTTTGAAATGTGATATATTCTGCAACTGGAACTCACTCCAGGTCTTTGAGGTTCTCCAATTTGGAGTGTAGCCTGTGGTTGTGGTCAGCCTCACGTGTCAGTGTGTTAAGGTAAAAGCATATTCTGCTGAATGACTACATGTCAGTCAGTATGGCTGCCTAGACAAAGCGGACGGATGGAGGAAATGCAAAGTTCAGGTCATTAGCCTTGCTTCTGGTAAGCACGTCTGCACGTTCACGCTACGTTAATATTTCACATTATCTCTATTCGTCTCTTTCTGTTGTTGTTCTGCTGACAGAGGTAACCTATACAAACATATGAGAATGAATGTCTGTGTGTTTGGTCCTTCTGTAGGTGGCTGTGGTGGACCTGAACCAGGAGGTAGGCCATGAATGCCAGGTGCAGCTGGACGCTAAATACGGAGAGGGGAACTGCACGTTTATCCAGTGTGACATCACAGACGGGGATAAACTCAAAGGTATTGGATTATATTATTCTTGCCAATATGCATCTGGCTTGGAGCCTTCTGCGCTGCTCTGATGTTTCTCTGTAAATCGATTGAAAAGAGGATATACCTGTCTATGATGAACGTGACTATGTTGTTGGAGCGAGGATGTACAGAAACATTTCAACGGTGTGTTGATTTACGAGCTGACTTTGCAAAATCTCCCTAAAGGTCGATAACATAGCAAAGACATGGAAGTATGGCTATCTATAGTGATATACCAACATTTACTATCTTGGAAGCTGTTTCTTCATACCTGATGCGTTGAGAAAGGCAGTGTCTAAAAACAAAACAGGGTTTCATTGTCTGTTGAGGAATTAGGGAATGCCCGCAAGCTAACTGTTGAGGAATGCTGTTTCACTCAAAGGACTGTTCTGCTGTTCACAGGTCACAGAGAAAACAGAACAAGGTGTGTGCATGTGTGTGTGTGTATGTGTGTGAGAGTATGTGTGTGTGTATGTCTGTGTGTGAGAGAGTGTATGTGTCTGTGTGTGTGAGAGCGACTTATTTTTATCATTTAGACTTTGCACATGAATCTAGTTTATAAAGATGAACGATGTTCCGCCGTTTGTAAATTTTTAATAAGTGTATACATGTATGTGAACTCTTGTGTAAGCTTGTGAGGTTATGTGTGTGTGAGGTATTTGTACTTTCTTTTTTCCACTTAATTCTACATCTCTAATTTCCATTCAATGTATCTGTCTTATCTTGTCAGTTTAGAAAAGGATTACGATTATGACCATGTCTGCCAAGAACTAGACCACTTTACATTTTACAAAGAGGTTATTGCATAATCAAATATAATACATAGTCATAATCCCATGGTCATGTGATTTTTATTTTCAGGACAATTTATTCAGACATGGCTGGCATAGTTTTATGTTGTTTTATTTCTTCTGATTTCAGACATGCCAAATATAACAATCCAAAGCAGGATTATTTATCTGCAATAAGAACTGCAGACTCTTTTGGTGTCATAGCTGTCCAAAAGCAGTCACAGAGCTTCCTGTGTACGTTCAGTCTGTCTGAACTCTGCACTGAGTTCAGGGGGAAGAAATCTTCTTTTAAAAATGCCTATCAAGTTACAGCAAGACGGTGAACTACCACCATGTATGCAGCGTTGCATCACATCAAAGCACGGGGTGTATTCTGTAGGCCATAGCTACACCATTGCTCTGGAACTTGTAATGTGCTATAGAACAGCAGTTTCATTTGATGAAAATAAGCGTTTACCTATCAAATAGTGAGGTTAGTTTAAGACTTGTGCAGAGGAGAAAAACACTTCCACTATTGTGTTATTGGTAAAAAAACATTCATTTACTTGGG
Organism: Gadus macrocephalus; assembly: GCF_031168955.1. Taxonomy (NCBI): domain Eukaryota; kingdom Metazoa; phylum Chordata; class Actinopteri; order Gadiformes; family Gadidae; genus Gadus; species Gadus macrocephalus. The sequence continues at coordinate 5,813,927 of NC_082384.1, forward strand.
TGCCACATGTGCATCGGCTTGTGCAGAGTGGGATTATTGTGCACACATGAATGTTTTGGTGCAAATCCTCAAGCCCCGGAAATATTTGAAGGTGCCTAGACTGCACCTGTGCTTCAAGTTTATACAAGCATAAGTATATCACTGAGTGAATGCATTTGCTGAATGAATGCCCATGTAAACTTGTACAGCAGAGTGTTTGGTCCTAATTGTTTGGTGTCCTAGTGTGGAATGCAAATGCCACAGGTAAAGACACATACTGGATCTACTCCCTCTGGTTCAGCTTCATTCATTGTTTGAGGTTTACCTGAAAAGATTAGATCAACGCTTTGCTGGACTTAGCCTTTATTCTTCAGTATTTGTAGATATTTGATAGTTGTTCTTATTCTCTTTGGGTTAATGACACCTCGTTATTCTTATTTTTTTTTATTAATTTAGAGTAATATCAAATCTTAAATCCCTTTTATCCTGGAGTGATCTTGAAATTCTCATACATGCTTTTATCACCTCAGGACTTGATTACTGCAATATTTTATACACAGTTCTTACTCAATCTAACATCCACAAATTACAGATGGTCCAGAATGCAGCAGCCAGAATGCTCACTGGCACTAAAAAGAGAGAGCACATCACACCAGTCCTGGCTCAGCTGCACTGGCTCCCTGTAAAATTTAGAATTGATTTTAAGATTTTACTCTTTGTTTTTACATTTACATTTAGGGCATTTAGCAGACGCTTTTATCCAAAGCGACTTACAATAAGTACATTTGTCATAAGAAGTGCATCAATATATCGCTGTCGGTACAGAAAGGATGTTCATAGAACCAAGTGCAAGTACAACAATCGTAGGCTAACCAATTCCCCGTGTTACAGCCATGATAGCAGCTACTGCAGTTGCTACACAGTTAAGTACTATAGTACAATACAATACAATACAATACAATACAATACAGTGTACAATGGTGGCCAGAAGGGGGAGGGTGGCTATGCAGAGTCGAGGTGGACTCTGAATAGGTGAGTCTTGAGTCTTTTTCGGAAGATAGTGAGCGACTCTGCGGTCCTGAGAGCGGCAGGGAGCTCGTTCCACCACTGAGGTCCCAAAACCGAGAAAAGTTGTGACTTTGCTGAACGGCCTTTGCTAACTCTTAGCGATGGCGGTACCAGGCATCCAGCTGAGGTAGTTGAGCGGAGGGATCGAGCAGGGGTGTGTGGCTTTAGCAATGTTTGGAGGTAGGCAGGGCCAGTGCCATCGTCTTAAATTTGATGCGAGCTACTACAGGGAGCCAGTGGAGGTCCCGGAAGAAGCTCTTAATGGCTCAGCCCCCCCTTATATTGCTGAAATGCTTTCCCCACACTCCACCTCAAGGTCGACCCGGTCATCCACACACGTCTTAAACGTGTGTGGATGTGTGTGGATGTCCCCCGTACACGTCTTAAAACGAAAGATGACCGGGCATTCTCTGTTGCTGGCCCAAACCTTTGGAATCCCCTTCCACCCCACATCAAGTCCTCTACCACCCTTGTCAGTTTTAAGTCAAGACATACCTTTTCACTCTGGCTTTTAACAACCCTTAACACCCTTAACCCTGTTCTTATTATTTTTATCACTCTCTTTCTACTTATTTTCTACTTATTTTATGCATTTCTTTTTTAGTCAAGACCTGTGTATCCCTAGGCCCCTTTCAACAACTGTCCTGCCCAACCCTGATTTCTGAAAATGTAAAGCGCTTTGGGTCAACTCCTGTTGTTTTTAAATGTGTTATATAAATAAAAGTGACTTGACTTGAATTGATTATTTTTTCCGAAATCTGTCAAGAAAGGTTCCTGCAATTAGGGCTCATTCAGATGATTCAATAGTCTGAAAAACCAGTTACTGGTTTGTTCTTCTCTTTTGTCTCTATTGCCGTAGATGCCTTCCAAAGAACCGTGGACCTGTATGGCCGGCTGGACTATGTGGTCAACAACGCTGGCATCAACAATGAGAACGACTGGGAAAAGACTATACAAGTCAATTTGGTAAATTACGACATGTTATCCACTGGCCTTTTGAAATGTTGTTTAACATACAAAAAAACCCGCAAGACAATCATGCGCCCTAAAACCGAACACAAAAACCTCTGAAAATATCGAAATAAATGGATATTTTATGCAGGCAGAGTAGGCCTATGGCTAGAGTTCTCAACATCGTTATTAATCCTTCGGTTGATAATTATACATTTAAAAAGGTCTATCATCCTACCTTATCTCCTTAGGAAGCCCATGTAATCTACGTGGCCTTTCCTTTTGTAACCCCTCAAATGATCAACCCTGCAGCCGGTCTGGGTCTTTATATCTCCTAATATCTTGATATATTAATGTCTCCTAACTCGGTAGGCCTAACGGCCCCAATGCATAGATACATCTTCCAAATACAAGACGCAGTTTGAGAGGAAACTAATGTTTAGGGTTCTATGTGTCAAGGCACTGGTAGTCGCACTCTCGCACATTTAGGCACATTATAAAATGCGTCCTTAATATAAGTATCCCCTCCTGAGCCTCTATATTCTACATTTGTATTTCCTATAACAACTGCTAATACCTGCAGTGACTGATTCATTGTGATTTCTACTTTGGTAATTCAAATGTCTGATTCTGAGAGTACTCTGTCTGTGCAGACGTCAGTCGTTAAGGGAACCTATCTCGCTCTGGACCACATGAGCAAAGAACACGGCAAGAGTGGCGGGGTCGTTATCAATGTATCATCCATGGCAGGTAAACACACACACACACAAAGGCAAAAGATAACACACGTCTGCATGCATTATAACTGCACCTTGCCCTCTGGAGGGCACCTGACAGGACAGACTAAAGGCATGGCTTTGTCTACATCTGTACTGGATCATCACATCTTGATGATCCAGATTTCTGTGAGTTCTGAGCCACATTGGCACAGAACTCTCTTCATGAGCGGGTCCCATTTCCTGAACAGTGGCAGCAGTGAGGGGCTGACCTACCATGTAAACCATGATAGCTTATGCTAGAATTGTATTTGTTGATTTCAGCTCAGCTTTTAATACAGTGCAAATTCAGCTGAAAGTCATGAGTGTAAACACCACCTTGATCAAATGGTTTTACTCTTTTTTAACGAACAGAACACAGCAAGTAAAGGTCAACAGAACACTGTCAGACACCAAACACTGCAACACAGGAGTCCCACAGGGTTGCGTTGTATCACCAACACTGTTTAGGGAGGAAAGAATGAGCCTATACAGAGCATCTATGAGCAGGCAAAAAAAAAAAAAAGTTAGAAAAAAACAGCAAAGAAAATAATTTCCAACTCCCAAGACCCACTCTTCCCTTAATATGAAAACCTGCCATCAGGGAAAAGACTCTGTGCCGCTATGCAAATCTCACCGCCTTAAATTATCATTAATCCCAGCCGCCATTAAACTGACGAACAATGTGCAATAGAATAATGTGCAATAAATAGGTTAGCCCTTTAGCACATAGTACTTTAGCACATAGCATTTTAGAACTAAGCACTTTAGCACATAGCACTCTATCCATAAGTTCTAGTACAATAAACACTTGCACTTAATCCCCATACTGTAGATTTCTATGCTATACAGCAAGTTGCAATTTAAGTCTATCAAGCTCCATGTTCACGATGTTAAAATGTTGGTTTGTCTGGTTGTGTTTGTGTCTGTGGATGTGTTTTTGTTCTGTTGTACTCTGTGTATGTTAAGAAAGCAATGATGCACTGTGCCCAAGACAAATTTCCCCACGGGGACAATAAAGTTGAACCTTGACCTTGACCTTGATGCTGACAGCTAGTCTGGCTATTGCCAGACCAAGCTCAATCGTAGATTGCACGTTGGTCTGGGGAAGCTGCCTTCAGCACAAGAGGCGTGATCAACGGGCCCAGTTCAACTGACTCTGTACGCGATTGGCTGCTTGCCGTCGCTTCCCTGTCGTCATTGTGTTAAACCAGCAAATAGCGCGCCAAGGGGAACAGCCAGCTTGGTGATTGGCTCCCGCGAAAACGTTTCAGAAGCAGAAAGCAATATATTGCTCTTCTTCAGACCCTTGTGCAGGGCGAACTTAAATCGCCGTCAGAATGGGCGGGGCAAACCAGTCTAGCTGACACCAGGCTTACAAAGTTTTTTCTAAACATGCAAATGTCCTTGAGATAGATGAATACAAAATAGACGTGTATGAGGATGAGTTGAGGACAGACGGGGGCATTCACACAAAGGCTGTAATCACTCTGGTCAGTGTAGACTATTGCAGTGACCAGGACGCTGTTAGGAAACAGAGCGGGCAGCTTCAGTACCACAGACAGCGTCCGCTCTCAAGCATTACCCCACAGAGCCCTTGTGCCACACACACACACACACACACACACACACACACACACACACACACACACACACACACACACACACACACACACACACACACACACACACACACACACACACACACACACACACACACACACACAAACACACACACACACTCCAATGTTCACAGTTGGAATGTTGAATGTCACACTCATGATAAAGGTTTAGCTGAGCATTGAGTTAGGTACAAAGCAAGGCAGGTTTTACATACTTAGTTACTAATCAGTCTGTGAAAAGAATGTACTTGAAAACATATGGTTTGCCAATTTGTGCGATACCGGTTTGTGAATAATATGCACCAAATGTGGTAATGGAGTAAGATATATTTAACATGGGGTTAAAAGTTCAATACTTGACAAAATGTCACACACTTTACAAGAAACTTCATGAAATGCGCTGCAGTTTGGCTTCGTATTGTGAGAGGATGTATTTCTGTCTGCTCCTCTTGCAGTCTCCCACCCCCTCAATGCTTATCCAACCTTTCCCCCCACATGTTTTGCTTAGCAAACTGTCTCTATGACATGGATTTGAGACCTAAGCACAAAGGAATTGCCTCTCCAGGCATTAGATTAGATCTTAGTTATGATAGTTAACAGAGTGTTTTATAACTGTTGCAAGATTATGTCCCTTGTGTAAGAAACAACAACATTGAAATAGTTATTCAATTAAAAGGACAATTTGATGAAATAAAAAAGAAAATTGAAACACGGTACCAAGTGAACTTGAATGAACTCTTTATTCATTAAACAGAAAGAACGGATGGGCAAAGTTCAAGCCAACACCATTTACTCTCTGCCCTGCACTGCACCATTTGAAGCAGAGCAAACCGGGTTCCTTCTGGCTTGTAGTTGACTTAAAATGGGTGGGTTTTGTTTGCTTCTTTCCAAGAAAGTATTTCCTTGCAGGCCTTCGGGGAGTCCAGTCATTGAGACCGTACTGATACCATGGACTATGAAATGACGGGGGTTGTTAGTGTGGTGTTGAAAGACTACTGAAGACTTTACTAAACTATGTTTTTGTTATAAAGTATTCTGTATTTTTGGTGCGGCCTCAGTACATCTCCTTAACTAAAACCTTTGTGTTCTCATCCTTCTCTTATCATTGATTCAATTTACCACTTAACGTTATGAGCCTTATGTGAGTCAGATAAACAAACGACTAAATGATTGGACTATATATCATCTGTAGGCCTACAACATAGCCTGTATTTGAGCATGGTTATAGAAGGCAGCTGGCAGCAGTAGCCTACTACAATGTAAGAAAGTACTGACACATTCCACTGAATGTTAATGGAGCTGCTTGCAGAGAGAATTCATATTTCCGATTCTGCCTAAAATAATAGAGGGACATTTACAACATTATTAAGCTTTGGAAACGTTGATTGCGCTTGGACATTTTATGAGCAGATTTAGCTTTTTGAAATAACTACATCTAACTAAAACACACAACCATCCTTTAAATAGTCAGTGTTAGTGTTGTTCAAAGAGTTCCTGTAAAACCAAGTAAATGGTAGTATTCAAAACATTTTTGTGCTCGTCTCTGCATGTTTTGTTCAAGTGTGTGTGTGTGTGTGTGTGTGTGTGTGTGTGTGTGTGTGTGTGTGGTGTGTGTGTGTGTAATAAATGTATCAACTTGTTAATGTTAATGTGGGTAAGCATTAATGCTCACATCACTGAAGATGTTGCTGTTTGTTAATAGAACGTTATGGAACTTACAATGTTTTGATTCATAATCTTGGCATATTCAAATGTTCACATCATAATACCCCTCCCCCAAAATGAATTGAATTATCTAAATACAGAACATGGGTAATTAAATTAATCATGTGTGTGTATAAATATGTAGCAAGACCAATAACAATAATGGTATTACTATAATACTTTAACATACAATTAGTCCACAATTATTATACAGAAGGTTAATGTAAATAGCCCTCAAGTATAGATACTATTGGAGTACAAGATCCTGTCAAACCTTTTGACAGTAACCATTTTAAGATAAAGTTGTGACAATGACATTCATTAGAAGATGCCCAGATAAAGCATCCCTATTCATATTCATAGAGGTTACATTTTCATTAGATATGCATCTGCTGCTCATACCCACACATTTATCAGATTCAAGACGAAGCCTTACCTTGTGTTTGTTTTCCTTTGTAATCTAGCATTCCTGCATTCTCCACATCAGCCTGTCTACACGGCGACTAAATACGGAGTCATTGGTTTCACCAGAGCAATAGCGGTGGGTAAAACACACACACACGCACACACACACACCCCCCCCCCCACACACACACACACACACACACACACACGGAAGTGGAAGTCTGCTCATGTTCAGGTATCAATGTTTTTCGTCAATCATCACAACTCGTCGTGAACCGCCCCTTTCTCCACCTGTGTGCCCTGGAAACCAACGGTTGGAAATACCAGGCTGATGATAGGGAAGCTCAGCTGTTTACCCAATGGGCCCTCTCCCACTGATAGTCTGCAGCCTGGTGGCTCCCAGCAGCCTCCAGCTGCTGCAGCCCACCGTTTATAACACGCCGTTCACAGCTCAGACAGCTGCTTATTATTCATACACTCTCACAGCACTAGTGAACCCTGCACTGCAAGCACTCCTCATGTATTTACTATGGTTTATGGAAGTAGTTGCCGTCTGGACTGTTCAGTTTGCAAAAGGCAAGTACTGTATCTTCTTTGATATTTGCATTCATTATGCTGAGGATCTATAGATTCAGCAAACAAATGTATGATATCCCTGCAGATCCACCAATGAGAATCTCCAATAGACACAGGTGCCTAGGGGCAGAGTGAAACCTAAACAGTAGGGTTACTTAAAAGCCCTACAGGACAAAAAGTTACTTATTGTCTACCCTCTACCCTTATTTTTTTTACAACAGAATAGCAATAGTCAAGTCAAGTCAAGCCAAGTTTATTTATATAGCACATTCAAAAACAACAATAGTTGACCAAAGTGCTGTACAATGCAAAACAACAAATAGGCCTAAGATACACAAAAACAGCAAAAACAACAACAGTAACAAAGCAAAACTGTTGAAAAAAGCATTCAGATTAAAGATTTGTTTTAAAGGCCAATGCAAAAAAGAAAGCATTCAGATTAAAGATTTGTGTTAAAGGCCAATGCATAATAGTGAGTCTTTAGTAGCGTTTTAAACTGGTCAATGGACTGGGCAGTTCTCAGACTCAGGGGAAGGGTGTTCAAGAGATTGGGAGCAACCACAGCGAATGCTCTGTCACCTTTTGTTTTTAGTCTGCACCTAGGTGCATCCAGCAGCACCTGCCGAGCTGACCGTAATTCTCTAACTGGAGCATGAATGCAGAGCAACTCTGACATATATTGAGGTGCCAGCCCATGTAAAGATTTAAAGCAAACAACAGAATTTTTAACTTGATTCTAAAAACTACGCCAGTAAGCCAGTGAAGAGAGGCCTGAACAGGGGTAATGTGATCATATCGCCTTTTCCCAGTAAGGAGACGTGCAAAAGTATTTTGTACCAGCTGCAGGCGACGGAGCAGACATTGGTCCACACCAAAAGACAGAATTGCAGTAATCTAAACGGGACATCATATCAAGTGAATGAGTCTCTCAAAGTCCTTTGGAGGGAGATAAGGCTTTACTTTAGCTAGGAGTCGCAGCTGGAAGAAGCTTGTCTTGACGACAGAGCTTATTTGCTTGTCAAATCTAAAACCATTGTCAAAAATAACAGAGGTTTCTAACAAAAGGGCAGCTGTAGGAGGCAAGGGGACCAAGGACACTGCCGATGTCATCTAGTAGTTCAGATTTACCGAAAACAATTATCTCAGTTTCTTTGTTTAGTGTGAGGAAATTAAGTTACAACCAGGTTTTTAATCTATCAGATGCATTTGTGGAATCCTTATTTGATTTTAACGGCAGGTAGACTTGTAAGTCATCTGCGAAACAATGGAAAGAAATGTTGAGTTTTTCAAAAATGGAACCTAGTGGAAGCAAATATAAAGCAAAAAGAATTGGAGCTAAAATAGAGCCTTGAGGGACCCCACAGGCTAGTGGGGCTGCAGCTGAGTACTGGCCTAGGTAAACAGAGAAAGTTCTCTCCGACAGATACGACTTGAACCATTTTAGGACATTTCCAGTAATACCAACACACAGTTCCAGGCGGGATAAAATAATCTGGTGATCGACTGTGTAGAAGGCAGCAGTGAAGTCTAAAAGCCGGAGCGCAGCGGGGCTCCCCGAGTCAACAGTTAAGAGAAGATCATTAAAGATTTTTAAAAGTGCAGTTGCTGTGCTGTGGCGTGATATTAACCCAGACTGAAACTTTTCTGTTATGCCATTAAGATCCAGGTGTAGCTGCAGTTCTAAAACCCCTTTTTCTAACACTTTAGAAAGGAAGGGAAGCTTAGAGATGGGCTTAAAGCTGGAGAGAACAGAGGGGTCAAGGTTGTGTTTTTTGATAAGGGGCTGAACTATAGCATGTTTAAAAGCAGTTGGAACACAGCCTGAGCCAAGGCAGGTGTTTATTAATGTTAAAATGTGTGGGCCACCAATGTTAGAGATGTGTTTCAGTAGTCTTGCAGGTATACTGTCTAAAGTATATTGGGAAGGTCTACATTTTTTAACCACCTGCAATAAGAGAGAGTGACACTGGGTCGAACTGCTAAAAGACAGTAGGGCATACAGGAGACACAGCTGGATCTACGGTGGACAGAGGAGGTGAACACCTGATTGCAGAGATTTTTTCAATAAAAAACGCAAGAAATTGTTCCCATAAAGTGAGTGATGGCACAACAACAGGAGAGTTACAGGGATTTATGAGATTGTTGAAAGTATCAAAAAGAACCTGGAGCCTATGGCTGTTTTTGGACACAAAGTTGGAAATTAATTGTTGATTCGCAGATTTAACCACTTTCTGGTATTCAGTTAAACTGTCTCTTAAAATCCCAAGGGAGACATGGAGTTTATCCCTCTTCCATTTTCTCTCAGCACGCCTACATGTGTTTTCTAACAGTGCAAGTGTAATCATTTAGTCACGGCTCAGCAACAGATGTACAACAGTCTTTGAAGGGTGCAATCAATTCCAGGATATTAGTGGAGGTAGAATTAAAAAAACGGATCTCCTCAGCAGATGCATTGTACAAGTCACTTGTTGGGAGCATACAATAAAGCAACCAATAAAGGGTAACATTGAACTATAATCGTACATTAATTAACCATTAATTAACAGTAGTTAATTGGTTTGTAAGCATTAACTTACAAATGAATTGCTGCTTTGACTTTTGATAATGAATGGTAAATGATTGTACCTGTTCTATAAACAAATAATGTTGGATGTTGTCATGGATATTTACATTGAGCATGTATCTTCCTCTGTGGTAAATGTTTCCTATCGTGTTATGTTGTTCCACATTGCCGTTCCTAGCACTGTTCCTGGACCACACCGTGGGAGCGGTTCAAAAGCCCTTTCCTGATTCTGAAGACTTGATCACTCAATCACTAATCATCAAGCACAAGGAAAAGAGAAATGTGCAATCTTGTTATCACATTTTTTATCGTAGGCCGCATTTTCGCCTTGATCAACCAAACTATGTAAATATGGGTTAGGGCTAGGGTTAGGCTCACCAAAGAAAAGTACAGCTATAAGGCCGTTTGTCTAGTCACGTCATCAAAGAGTTGCTCAAATACTTTCTGTCAGGAAACCCTGATCCTCGTATCCTCGTTCCCAAGACGGTTGTGTGGCCAATGGAGCCTCTTGTCTGGCCGGTTAAGCTGCTCAACAATGGGAACGGCGGGATACATGACGAATGGTGTTAGCATCTGGAGACCGGGGAGCGTGATTCAAATCACCATAGATGGACTATTGGAGTCCAGGAGTACAGAAAGAGGCCATTCTTGGGGGCTGCTGCTCAGGGTGTTTTCTGAAGGACACAAACTCCATGTTAGTTGTGTTAAAGACAGGAGAGAAATCCAATGGAAGATCATCTATTACCGATCTCTTGATATTGATGGAAAGTCGAGAGATGTCAGTATTAATTATCTTTACAACTGCCTAATCTTCTGTTGTTCGAGTAATCCACAGCCATGAAGAGAAGCATGAGGCATGGTCGGATTAAGGTTTGTTTGACATGTTTTTGTTCCTCTGTGTACATGGATCTGTCCAGGATGCCTCGTTGCTGGGAGACTATGGAGTCCGGATCAACGTCCTCTGCCCTGCGTTTGTCAACACACCCTTGCTGCACTCGGTGGAGAACGAGGCCAACATGGGGAAGTTTGTGAAGTTCAAGGATGACTTCAAACAGAGCATGAACAAGTTTGGAGTTCTGCAGTGAGTTTATCGACGAGCACAAAGAGAGTGGTTTTAATAACCCTCAACTCCCAGCTGCACTTCACCGATAGAGCAAACCATTTTTTACCTTCATCAGAGGAGGCATTGTCCCCTCTCCCAGACTTCTGACACAGAATCGCTGGGCTCTACTGAGGCTTGGCACACAGCAATCCGCTGTACATGAAAGCTCACACGCACGCACCCGCAACCACACACAAATGATGCCGTTGCTTTCCCCTCTATCTTTGGCACTCCTCCAAGTGCCACACTAGTCAATGATTCACCCTGCTGAAACCAGTCCAGTCGGTATATTAACACACCCTACCTGAGGGTCAGTGATTGCACCAACCGCCTTTTCCCTTACCTTCCTAATTAATACAAACCATACAAAAAAGATGATCGATTAAAAAAAAATATTTGATAACATAAACCCTACAAATGACATTCAGTCGTATGCCATTTAAAAACATATTTTCCACCAACCCGATGTAAAAATAGATGTGCGTTGATAGACTGCAGCCCAACCCTTGTTTTGTTTTCTCTGTTCTTGATTGGCTGAGATAAACAGGAAAAACAGCAGACAACAATGTTCTATTGCACAGCCCAGAGCCTAACCCCCATTTCCTCCTGCCACCGAGCTGACTCCTCCCCTCTCTCCTGTTTGAAGGCCTCCGCTGATTGCAGAAGGGGTGATGAGGCTGATAACGGACAGCGGTCTGAACGGCGCTGTGATGAAGATAACGTGCTCCAAGGGAATCCACTTTCACACATATGAACCTCCGTCCGCCTGAGCCCCACTGAGACACACTGCTCCTGTCACAGCCAGCCGCTACTGCAGCAGGTCTCGCATCAGTGGAATGGTTTCAATATCAATACCCTGATGTGATCTGTAGCGCAATGTTTCCAAAAGGAAATATATTTACACACACACACATGTCCATAAAGACAACATTAACACAATAGAAGGCCCATGTCTCTAATAACCATATGGAATATTGAATGAATCAAATCTTCTCAGACACAAAATAGAGCAAATACATAAATACATTTACACTTGAGGCCAGGTAAAACCCATATCACACTTGTTAGCTTTTACTTTCCTCTTTATTGCAGATACAATGCATAAAGTATGTTATACAAGTATAACATTTTACCTTTGCTTATGATATGCAGTTTTCATGTTTTGATAATGCTTTACGGCAATATGTTTATTAGGCTTACATCCACAGTAATTATTTATTAAAGACAAACAAGTGGAGGAATAATTTAACTGTTTTAATAAATTAATTGTTGACTAACGCTATTTTGTGTTGTTACAATTTGTATTGTATGGTATCTAAGAAATTGTATCGTATTTATCAAAGTCAATAATGTGTGTCTGCTCTAAGTTTTCTAAGTGCTCTAATATCTCTAAGATATTAGCTTTTAGGCCTTCTGGACTTAAGTGTATGATCTGATCTCCTGGTCGATATCATCTGAAGCTTCTGCAGAGCTGCCACACTCCACAAGCTCTCAATTACCCTTTTAAATTTTCCATTTACCTTTACTGCCAACCACCACTTATTGTTGAGTTTCAAAAGTCCAATAATCAAGTTTTAGCAAAACACTAAAATGTAAGTCCATCAAGTCAACAACCGACTAATAAAAACCTTGTCGAATGAATCAAAACAAATTTAAGCCTCAGACACTTATATCGTATAATCAAGGATATATAGGTAACACATGGTCAATAAAGTAAATAAAACCTTTCAATAATTGCAGTGTATTAAATCTAAGCATCATAAGGAATGTTGTGTATCTATTTGAAAGTAGTAGAAGCTGAAATATGCTGTGTATACTTGTTGCATAAATTATATTTTAATGTATGCAGGGTTTTGGGCTTATAAAATAACCATTGAAATAAGGTTAAAACGATTTAATCATAAATAAATAATATTAGACATTTTGAATTCATTCCCTTGCTTCTAACAGTCTTATACAATGCTTGTTTAAAGAGGTATAATTCTAAAAGTTGTATTTTATTAGACTTTAGGCACATGTTGGAATAACATTAATTATAACAAAGGTTTGAGATGATAATTGTAGAGTTATATGGAGACATCAGAAATCTTCAACAGGCTTGAGGTATTTTTCATCCTGTAGCATACACATAGAAAAAGATGTTTAACATATAGTAATCATAAGATCAACCTTTTGCAGTTATCAAAAGTAAGTTGTTAAATTGTCTTTAATTGCATAGAAGTGGTTTATATAAAATAAGATGCGCCCTACTTTAAGCACAACTTATGCATATGCAATAGACCAATGCTGTTTAGGTCTCGTTTGCTCCCACTGTGAGCAGTGGACTGGGAGCAGTCAACAGATGGACCTCATATGCTGAGCAACAAGCTAGTCATGGCAGCTAAAGTAAACAATAATGCGTTTTACAGTCCAGCCAAGGGGATTACACCATCTCCCAAAGTGTCCAGTTATGTGACGTAATGATGCATAGACCTGGACGAGGCAAAGTGTCTTTATTAGGTCTGCAGGGCTTCGAACCGCTGTCAAGGTGCAAAGCCTCTGCTAAATGATCGACGACCTCCAAAATAAAATGGAACTTCACAATAAAAGTTAGAGAAAATACACATGACGACGACAATGTGCTCGTCTGTTGATTCCTGTCAGAATCTTTATCTAAGTGGACAGAAATAGTCTTTTGAAAAAATCTAGTCCAATTTATTATCAATACCATATACCATTGAATATCTCTATGTAATCCAGACGGAGAGTTCCGGTCTGTTTGATAACTGACGTCATCACGGCAAACAGAAACAACATGATTGCTCCCGCAGTTGATCAACAGAACAAAGCTGCACCGTTCAGTTTAACACCACAGTGAAATTGCCTTGCAGAAAGAGACTTTGCCCCCGTGCAAGGGTTGTCTGCATGTGAGCGTAATATCTGCCTGTTGCAATTTGTGTATCGCGGCGACTAAAGACACATTTCACTGGACCATAATAGAGTGATTAAAGCACAGGGCCCAATCAGCGACCCCAGTGGGTCGAGTGGTTTTAACTGCTACGACCTGACCGGGTGTCGCCTCATTCCTGCCCAGGAGAATTTAGGATTCACACTGCTCCTGCCTCACCTGGGACTCATCAGTGCATCTATTCTGATTGGTTTGACTTTTAATCATATGTGCAGGCACAGCCTTAAGGCCCATTCACACCCTACAGTAAATACGGATAGGGACCCTTTCATCCGGTCCCGGAGGTCGTTTCGTCCGTCAGTGGGTCCGTCGCCTCTGAGCTTACGAATCCGGAGCGATCCGGGAGAAACGGAGCAATACCAACGTAAATCGAGGCGGCAATATAGAGTCAGAAGTCCAACCATTCATAATGTTTTATACTTATATTATACTATGTAGGCTACCTGACCTTTTTATTTTATTGTTCACCTGCTTTGGCAATGAGTTATAACTGGTCATTTAAAAATGGCGCGACATTTTGAGGAGAGAATCTGCGCGTTGGTGTGTCACATACCATGTGCCCCGTAGGCCTACACTTTTTGCGACTTTTTTTTGCAGATTTCAGATGACACAAAGCAAAATCATCTCCTCTACAGATGGCATGTTTGCGTTTGTCGATGCCGGTAATTTGCGACACACAACAGTCACTGCCCTTTAGAGCAGGGGTGCCCAACCAGTGGATCGCGGTCTACCAGTCGATCGCGGGCTGAGTTGGAGTCGTTCGCGAGAAATGTTGCAATGGAGTGTTCAAGGGTTGGAGTGCAGAAGCAGGTGACACAGAAAGACAGGCTGGTTGCAGGGTTCATTGTAGAAGACATACTTCCCCTGTCAACTATTGAATCGCCCAGATTTAGAAAAATACTAGATAAAATACCCGCGACTCGCAAGCCAACATCCGACAGGAAAACATTTGAGTCCTGGACCATGTGTCCACCACCGCGAACATTTCGTCCGCCAAAAACAAAAGTTACTCCAGCTCTGAGCTGGGTCCTCGGCCGTACGCAGACGAAGCAGAGTTCCAGCTCTGAGCTGGATCCGCGGCCAAGTCATTTCGGACGCAAGCTAAATAATGCAGACCACGTCAATTGCCTTTTATCGTCATGAGATGAGGCAAATTGACAGTGATTAGGTCATTAAAGGCAATAGGTCATTAAAGGGTAATTCCGGTGTAAAATAGATTTGGGAGATGTTTTGTATGATAACGAGTTGAAACGTTTGTTTTGAAGCACAAAAACCGCATAAAGACGCTTTCTTAAAACGTATAAAACGAGGCATTGAGAACTTTGTAAGTGTACAGATTGTTTATTAAAGGTCCCATGGCAAGAAAACCTCACTTTATGAGGTTTTCTAACATAAATATGAGTTCCCCCAGCCGGCCTATGGTCCCCCAGTTGCTAAAACTTGCATTTGGTGTAAAACTAGCACTAGTGCCTTGTTCCAATATCCATACTTCCATCAGTACACTTATCCGCACACACTAGGTGCGCTAATTTTCAGATGTCAGTGTTGTTCCAAATCGAAAACTCTGTGGTGCACTAACTCTTAAGCTATAAAAAGCTATAAAAGCTATAAAAACTACAAAATGACTATTAATGTAGGCTATGTGGAAAATGCGCCGACGTTGGCTCAGCCTGGCCCTGCCCTCTTCCGCTACGTAGCTGAGATGGCTGCCGTTGAGTACGAAAAGTGTACATCACCACACACTAAGCGATTTGACCGTTTTGAGTACAACATCCGGGTCCTTTCAGTACACTCATTTTCGCCTG
This sequence comes from Gadus macrocephalus, assembly GCF_031168955.1. Classification (NCBI taxonomy): domain Eukaryota; kingdom Metazoa; phylum Chordata; class Actinopteri; order Gadiformes; family Gadidae; genus Gadus; species Gadus macrocephalus. The sequence continues at coordinate 5,829,404 of NC_082384.1, forward strand.
ATCTGAATCGGAACGCCCTACATCTAAATTAAATGTATTATTATTATTATTATTACATACTCAAACTTAGGCTAGTAAGTACGGATAGTATGAATATTGGAACACGCCATAGGTGTTCTGCTGGCCTTTGAAGAAAACGGAGGCTCAAGCGCGCTGATTTGGAATGTGGTCCCATATGTCGTCATAAAGGATCTAAGCTCCTCTCCTTTCTCTGCCTTGCCCGCCCAGAGAATTTGGCCCGCCAAAGAGACATGACCGTGCAAGCGCCACATGTGTGTGTGTGTGTGTGTGATTACACACACTGTAACGCAAGTGTTTGCTGTCGGTTCTTTGATGTCTGTTGTATTTCCACAACAAGACTGTAGTGGGGGTTATCTCAGCCATGGTTGAGCAGGAATTGGGGGAAAGGAACTTTAGCTTTGACTCCCTGAAGTACATGAACCAGGGATGCAAACACATGTATGACAAAAAAAGAGAGAGCTACCCGAAGTCGGAAAAAATATGAGGGCATGAAATCCTATTATCATGAGAAGGCCTATGCTGTATGTATGCTATATGCCTAGAAAGATAAAAAATATATTAGTTACTCAGTTAAAGTGACTTTTTAAACTAAGTTAATATATTTTCACACAAACACAAACACACACCTCTGCATTGGAAATGCGATCACAGGTACAGGTACTGGCAGTGTAGGCCTGGCACTGTCCCTGATCTTATCTGCTGCTTAGGGGGTATCTGGAAGAGGGTTTCGGAGAAACTCTGCAACACTTTGTGTAGTTATTGTTGTTGTCACTTTCCTCCGATGAATGTCTGCCTTACAGTGTGCATACAGGGCCTGTACACCCCTGCTGGCATAATTAATTTCTTTAATGCAGAGTGTGCATTTAGCACATCCATTTTTCTCAATTTTTTTGAAAAAGTCAGACAGTGGAAAGTTATGCTTCACTGAATTCACCTCAGTCGTGGCTTCTAATTTGAGCAATGACCACTTCTAACTGCACTTTCACCCGGCGTCCTGCTGCACAATAAGTGCATCCTTCTCCGATATTTCCCACCACTATCCTCAGGCCGGGCCTTTGATCGAGCGTTTTTATTTTTATCATTGGTTTATTGGCCTAATCTGAGGAGAAATCTATGCCATAAACAGAAATATTATAGGCCTTTATTACACAGGTCTTCTCAATGCCGTGGAACACTCCGTTCACTTTGGTAGTAGTCCGGTGACTTGTTAACCCCAGCGTTTTCCTTTGCTAAGCGACGTCACCGTCTTTGCGGACAATTTATTAATGCTCTGCTGATCAACACTACGAATGCTGGTAACGAATACATTTTAAAAAGGCACACCATGTGAAGTTATTTTTTTAGTTTTGGCAAGTAGCAGTGTAATAAGCGGGTTCATGTATAGAACGACGCCGGTCATTATCGAAAATAAGCCCCTTCAGGGCGAAGCAAGACACCTTCGCTGCGCGTCGGTGTACTGTTCGCCCTGTCGGGGCTTATTTTCCCGATAATGACCGGCGTTCTATACATTATTCCTTACATATATATTTAGCAGAGTAGGCCTAGTAACAAATGTGTACAAAGTTACATATGTGTTCAAATAAATGTCGGGTTGAAATCAGGCTAGGGCTCATAATTACAGTTAGTTACAGTTAAGTGTCGGGTCGGCCCGGGCTCGGACAGAGCGTGCACGGGCTCGGTCCGGGTCGGGCTTGATTTTCTGGGCGCGATCTAAGCTCTAACGTGCGCATGCGCATCCAATATTTAACCTTCAGTCGACGCGACGGCAAGGGCTGTGATTGGTCCCCTAACAAAATCATTATCGGAATCACTTTTCTTTACTTCGAAGGCTCGAGGGGTCTCAGTCAGTCAGATTACGGAATATTGACACCTGCACGTGCGCACTGATCGACGCCCCCCCCCCCCCCCCCCCCAAAATAAACTCTTCGGATCTGCACGAACCACACAGGTCCCCAAAATGTACGATAAAAAAGCGTGACGTGGAAGATCCAGGAACGTCGGAGAACCCAACGCGGTCGTTTGAGATTCATAATATCGGCTCACACAGCTTTTGGCTGTGATAATATATATTATATGATATAGATATCTATGTATAATATGATATTATTTAGATATAGAGCTCCAGGACTCCCGTGTGTTCTAGAATATTTACAGAACACGGCTAAAGGCTATGTGCGCCTCGCCATTGCTATACATCCACTGTAAACAGAGTGCATGGTACCGTATCTGCAAGCTGCTCAGGGCCACACCCCCACCCTCCTCCTCCTCCATCGCTCCTCCCATCAGTACCTCTTGTATACAGGGCCCAGGATTTGGTGCAACGGCCCTGGTTAAGACCCTTATTATGCTACCAAAGAAGTGTCGGGCTACGTTTAGCCTTTTAAGTGTTTTAAAATAGCGATTTAGTTTTTACCATAACCAGTGCCCCCATCGTTCCAAGTTTATAGCGTTTTGATAGAATCGGCTAAAAACAGCCAACTGAAGAAAGCGTCTATATGCGGTTTTTGTGCTCCAAAACGAACGTTTTAACTCGTTATCATACAAAACATATCCCAAATCCATTTTACACCAGAAAAAGGGCAGTGGGGCTTTAAAGGCAGAAGGTCATTAAGGCCCAGTAGATCATTAAGGCCAGTGGGTCATTAAGGGCAGTGGGTCTTTAAGGGCAGTAGGTCATTAAGGGCAGTAGGTCATTAAGGGCAGTTGGTCATTAAGGGCAGTAGGTCATTAGAGCCAGTAGGTCCTTCAGAGCAGTAGTTCATTAAGGGCAGTAGGTCATTAAAGGCAGTAGGTCATTAAGAGCAGTGGGTCTTTAAGGGCACTAGGTCATTAAGGGCAGTGAGTCATTAAGGGCAGTAGGTCATTAAGGGCCGGTAGTTCATTAAGGGCAATAGGTCATTAAGGGCAGTAGGTCATTAAGGCCAGTAGGTCAGTAAGGGTAGTAGGTCATTAAGGGTAGTAGGTCATTAAGGGCAGTAGGTCCTTAAGGGCAGTAGGTCATTAAGGGCAGTAGGTCATTAAAGGTAGTAGGTCATTAAAGGTAGTAGGTCATTAAGGGCAGTGGGTCTTTAAGGGCACTAGGTCATTAAGGGCAGTGAGTCATTAAGGGCAGTAGGTCATTAAGGGCCGGTAGGTCATTAAGGGCAATAGGTCATTAAGGGCAATAGGTCAGTAGGTGGAGGAGAAAGGGATTGTTGCCCGCGATTGTCTCCTGCCGGAGCCCCGCTGCCCCCTGATTTGCCATCTGATTGATATGAGCGAAATTCAGCTGAGTGGGTTGCTCGTTGCCCGCCGCCCGCTGCCGAGGCACCAGCGCCACGATTTATGGGACCCCCAAATAAATACAGAGAAGAAATTGGTCAATTCTAATTACAACCAATTGTGGTTTTCTTGTACGTAGGAAATGCAGTCGACTCACATCAACAGATCAAAAGCATCCCATATAATAGCATAAAGAATACCATATTTTATCTGGTATTCTTTGGTAAAACAAATCACACTGATTTGTTTTTACAATTTGTAAAAACATTTAAATGAAAGGCATGTGGCTTTCTGGGATATCTGTTAAGGCCCTGACACACCAACCAGATTATCGGTCGTCGGACAGTCTGGCGAGCTCGGTGACCTGAGTCTGTTCGATGTGTGCTGTGTGATCGGCCGTCGTCAAAGCCGTCTGTGATCTTTCAAGCCCGTCTGGGTTATTTTCCGCCGATTGCACATGTTGAATTGGCCATGACCAAATCAGTCCGACTGCCTTTTCTGCCGACGATCGGCAGTCGGAATGGTGTGTCCGGGCCATTAGGTGTTCTGGCACTAAACCTATGGTCTTGTTTTGAATGTACGCCTGACTGATTTCCGACTTCCAGTTTCTGCTAGCCCTAGATTAGACCAAATGTGAGAGCGGCACAGGAAAATGCCGGCCAAAGAAGACACACCCTTCAGACAGATGCTGGCAGATTTGCCATCTGATTGATATGAGCGAAATCCAGCAGAGTGGGCCCCGGGGCTGAACCTCACAGGGCCCCTCTGGAGCAAGCAGACAGGACTTCCAGCAGGGCGGGCCCCTCTGGTGCGAGCAGACCGGACCACCAGCAGAGTGGCATCTCTGGAGCCAGCAGACAGGAACCCCAGCAGAGAGAGCCCCGGGGCTGATCCTCACAGGGCCCCTCTGGAGCAAGCAGACAGGACGCTCGAAGAAGGGCGTGCTTTGTGAGTGCAGCAAAACATGTGCACTCATGCAAAAGATTGGGATGGGCCAGTCTAGGCCAAAAAATATATATTTAGATAAGGCTTAAGTCCCCGATCCGCCAAGGACAACAATGAAAGCATCCTCGGTATTATTGAGATTTTGTTTGTTCATCCAGAAATGAAGAAAAACCCGTTTTGATTCTTTGTTTATCAGCAGTGCTCAGGCAGGGTTCGAATTAAGGGGGGGTTTGGGGGGGGGTCTGACCCCCTCAAATGGGATTTGGACCCCCCCAAAAGGAACTAAAACGACAGTTTGGGGGGGTACTGCAATACTTGATTTAGTATTAAAATTACAAGTGTTTGGTTATGTAGTATTTCTCATCTGTGCTCATCATGGAAGGAATAATCGAATGTCATACAATTTCAAACACCCCTTCAGTGGACTGTACCACTTCGGCATCTTCAGCGTCTTTTGACTTTTGTTTACTTGACATCACTCTTGCTCCGATACGAAACACCGGCGGCACGTGCAGCGATGCAGGTTATGCGTGTTTGTCGTTACCAATAGAGCTGCGAGGAGAGCTACGGTATCAAGGTGAAGGTTCCTTATGAGTTGTGGAAAATATCTAGGTATTAGCCTACTGTCCTACTTTTGGTCAAAAACAATATATTGCCTCATAGTTATTAGATTTAATGATATTATATACGTCCTTTATTTCTGTTAGGGGAGTAAGCAAATTGATTTCAACGCCAGGAGGGGCATTATGTCCATGCGTAACATAGCGTTTATGTTCTGTAATAGTCTCTGTAATAAAGAATTGATCGTCACTGTTGGTGTTGGTCTGAAGAAGGCCCATGATGTATGGACATTGTAACGTCAGTGGGGTTGGTTCAGTATTCACTTGCTGTCAGTCACGTCAGTTAGCCTGCTGACCACATTCAGCGCGCCGCCGCCCCAACTTGCAGGGCACTTAAATGTGCAATCGCGAAAATGCTCCCATAATCCTTTCTTGATTAAGTTGGTGTTTTTTGTTGTTTTCCAAAGATATCTGATAGCATGTTTTTCTTTTTAGAATTAGCTACCTGTCATAGGCATTTTATACAATTTCATAAGAATGTACCTGGCATAGGCATTTTATACAATTTCAGAAGAATGTAGGCTACACACCGCAAGTGTGTAATGATGTAGGCATGAATATAGAGGCAGGGCTTTCTAAAGACGCCATCGCCCACTCAGTGGAAATGCTGACCCCCATTTTTTCGCTTTGGAAACTTGGTAACCCTGTAATGCTGTAATTTACAAAAAGTGTTCTTATACTCTTCAACAAATGTTTAGTATTAGAACTCACATGCTGGTTATCCTCTCCAGCCTGTCCTGTAGATCGTCCTATGAAGAAAAAGAAAGAAAACAATGAAACACCCACACTTATGTTGCCTGTCATTGCGTGATAGTCTAGTTTCAATTGCCATACTTTGTGCTCGCTTTGAATACATATCCACATACTACATTGCAGGATTCTCAAATACATTCTTGGCCCACCCCCTATGGAAAAAAGAGATAATAGAATTATTTCAGCTTGGGTCTTAACCACTGCCCTGTAACAATGTGTGGGCTTCTGTTTTGAAACGTCAGCTTCACCGCCCCTTGTTTACAACAGTACACACTACGGAGCCCCGGAGGTGACATAGGAGTCATCGTTAAACCACGTGTGTGATTTATAACTCGCACGCACACTTTAGTAAGTCGCACGCGTGTATTAAGTAAATCGGTTCGCTCTGATCCGTCTCCACACGCCGCCTGCTCTACGTTTTTGTTAGCCAGTTCCTCCCTGTTTTTGAGACTCAACTGATCTAGCCACATCTAATCTCTTGAGACTCTTTTTATTTACTCATCATCTTTCCATTTTGGGGATTTTTTATCAATTGAGAAGATGAGAATAGTGTGAATCGATTTATTCCAACACCTTTAACGAGAAACCAATCCTCATTGAACATGCATATGAAATGTGAAATTAATACATCCCCTGAAAGAAGAGGTTACTAATTTGACCAATAGTACTACAACTATAAAACTAGGCCTTGAATAATCTCCCATCTTCATTCAGAACCTGAACAACTAACCCCAGCATGTGACATGCAACCCCTTCTTTCACATCTACTAATGTGTTTACATTGAGAAATATATGAGCCCTTCACTCACATGGGATTATAATAATTGCGGTGTGCTTCATTGTCAAAATACTTCAATCAATACTGCTGACCTGAAATGTGTTGAAGGGTGCCAAAAAATACAACTATAAAAGGGCCGATGAGACCCTGACAAAAAGTAAATACATCATGCTGATTCCACAAGTATAGAGTATACTCCATCTACAACACATTTAGTCTCCAGCAAGCCAATAAGGTGAGGAACTAATAAATGGCCATTCAAGTAAGCCATTTGTAATGCATGTCTTTTAATTATTCTGTGATTTATTGACATCGGTTTTCAGGTCTCCTTTAATGTGTGGTAGTATGCAACCGTAGAGAGTTGTGCATACTTTACATGCGACTGCATACTATAACTGCTACTGCAGAGTGGTACATACTGTACTTCTGGTGGATACTCTACCTGCTAGCATACAGATTTGTGCATGTTGTACCTTCTGCGGACAGGAGAGAGGAGGACTGAAGGTAAGCGATGAGGGCTGGACTTGGGTTACAGCCTGTTTGGGCTCATGACTTCCTTCCAGGGGACCTCTCTGAGGAACATGTAAACAGCACATGTCATCAAATATTTCTTTAAATCATTTCTTTATCCATTTCATTGTCTTTCCTTTGATTCTTTATGCACTGCATTTAAACAGCAGACCAGTTTATCTAGTTTATAGATTAACAGGTCTGCTCTTCACATTAGATTCTGGTATGTGACCAAATGCAACAAAATCAATGATTTACATTTATACCTGGATACTGGCAAGTTCTAGTTTAGTTTCCAACAACAAAACTCTGCTTTGAAGATTGTCCCAGTTCTCTTTTGAAATGGTAACAAGGTCTTGATTCTGAAATACAAAAGATGACCAATATGAGCATGCTTGTATTGTGATTAAATTATTTCAATGTTAATCAGGGTATGCAGGGCAAAACAACTACATCTTCCCAAAATAGTGTTTTGTGCACATGCTGGTTTACAATAGAATCTTCAATATTTCTTTACAAACATCTTCTGGACTGTTTCTATAGGTTAAATTTTGTCATTAAGCAGACGCTTTAGTGGCATAATTATCAATCAAGCCTGTATATAATATTGGAGAACTATAAAAGTGCTTCATGAACAAGTTTCTAGTGAGAACTTGACAGAATGCAGAGTTCAAACTAACGTGCTGACTAAACGCTACATGACAAGGACAAATCCAGAACTAGGATAAACAAAGGATTACCATCTGGAGAGCAATGATCAGAGCAGAATGGATACCAAGGTGTCGTTTTTGTAGAACATCATTTGCACGTTTGTCTTAACCGTTAAATACCCCAATATTGGAAGTAGAACTTTCTCAACCAATCCTAATGTTGTTTCGGAATCAAAGTGTAAAAGGATCATTTGGAGTGGGTAGTGACAGCAGACATTTACCAGTGGGTGGTTAATGCATATTTTCCTGGTTCATCGTAGATAACCGTTTGGGCCTGATTAGAAACTAAATTAACACATGCTACCCATACATGTTTTACTGAAGCAAGAGGCTTTTACAAAGCCCTTAGGAGTCGTGTTGTGCCACCTAGTGGTAGCTAGTTATGCTAACATTGCGGTTCTGCAGTCCTAAAGTTGAATCCCACACAAACACAAAATTTTTCTTGTTTGTTGTACATGTTAGTATACTCTTAAACTGACTAGTGTGTCATTCTTTCAAAGCTAGCAAATTAATTACCTAATTGGTGTAAAATCCTGTCTTTTGGCCATCCATTCTGTGAAGTTAGTTCTACTCTGCCACAAACTCAGTGTTTTTCTCAAACTAGGCATTTTGACGAAATCCTAACTGCAGCAACTTTAATAAGGGCAAAGTAAAGGCACAGCGCAAGAGAACCACAAAAGGAAAGTGAGGAATACCTTATATGGGCATCCGCAGGCCGTCCCTTTCTCCAGATGCGTCTCCAGTTTAGCCAAGCGTGTTTCAAGCGTAGAAAGCTTATCTAGAGCAAGAGGAAGGCCCTCTAACCGTGTTCCCAATGTAGAAAGCCTTTCTAGGGCCATAGGGAGGCTCTCTAACTGGGTTCCCAGTGTGGGAAGCCTCTCTATGACCAGTGCAAAGCTCTCTAAACTGGCTTCCAGGGATGAAATCCGCTCTTCCACAGGTGGGACCTGCACAGGTGAGAAAGATTGAGAAAGATTGAGCTAGATTAAGCGATGAGACGTTTTCTCTGTTCAAACAGGGTTAGACAACCACTAGCATAACCACCTCCGGAGGTGGTGCACACTGCACACTCAATCTAGATTAACTGTAGCTTCTTGTCTAGACAGAAACTCTAAACTCTAGAGTCATCAAGTCACCTGCTTAGCTCCCACATCCCCAATCCTCAACCAATATAGAGCACGGTGCCTTTGTAACCCATGCTATTTCACTCTCTCTGCTAATATATGTATATGTCATTTTATATGAATGTATATATTATAATAATATATATAATGTAGTGTGTATGGTGTATATCTATAGTATATATATATTCCCAGTATATTGTAGCGACCAGTGTTCACGTGCTACAATGTATTCCTGACGGCCGCTAACTGAAACGGTTGCCTGGAGACCGTGTTTTGTTGACGCTGGTTCTCTGCTTGACGCGTAAGAAGAGCGAACATAGACTTGAAGAGCGAATATAGACTTGAAGAACGAACATAGACTTGAAGAGCGAACATAGACTTGAAGAGCGAACATAGACTTGAAGAGCGAACATAGACTTGAAGAGTGAACATATAGACTAGAAGAGAAACGAAGAAAAGGTTATATTCCTGACGGCCGCTAACTGAAACGGTTGCCTGGAGACCGTGTTTTTGTTGACGCTCCCTAATAGAGCGAACATAGACTTGAAGAGCGAACATAGACTTGAAGAGCGAACATAGACTTGAAGAGTGAACATATAGACGAAGAGAAACGAAGCAAAGGTTATTACGGAAGAAATAGAAGATATGGAGGAAGATTTGACGTTACTTTGAACAAGAGAACAGCCTGTCATCGACTGGCCCCTGCTCAAGAGCGTTCGGCCGTAGCGGTAGTGGTAGGAACAGAACGCCCCCTTTCATTGAATCGAGTGCACTCAAAGACTTGCTGGGTACCCATTTTATTTAGTTTGTTATTTTTCTTGGGGACCTCTTTTGGGTTCAGTGTATTGAGTTCAGTGTTTTAGGTTCAGTGTTGTTATTATTATTATTATTATTATTGTGTAAATAATCTGATTGATTCTGATGGTTAGATATGGTTAGATCGTTAGATAAAAGGTCAAACGTGCCTCACTGTGTCTGTGTGTTATTCCTTTTATCAGAGTTCTATTAAGAATACAAGCCAGTCTCCTCATAACCTGGGATTGATGCACCACTGCATTGTTATATTACCTTTAAAAATACAGTTGGTTACACCTTCATATTGCAAATTAAGTCATTAAAAGATAACTAAAGATAAAGTAAATTATCGAATATTTAAATTTCTCTGGCACATCGCTGTGATCGCTTTCCCTGGCACAGATATGCCAGAGAAAGAACGTGCTGTGCCAATTTGTTTACAATTCCTAGCTCCTACGAATATATTATTTAACTTGATTAGTGACGTTAGCCAAAGCAATCCAAAGAATAAGCAGAATCACACATTTACCTGGGATCTCCTTTTATCTGGGAGCTCCTTGTCTTCTTTCCCTTCATTCATCCGTTGACCATTCAGAGTTCCAGGAGAGTTCAGAGGCCCATCGTTTTCCTTATAACAGGAGTGTCTAGATAAAGGCTGGGCGTCTCCTGCAGTTTTCCCGGAATAGGGTTCTTTACACAACTGGGAAAAAAAAATGTATTGCATCAAGCCATTGTTAATCATATTGATTATCCACACACACACACACACACACACACACACACACACACACACACACACACACACACACACACACACACTTTGTGACTTATACTGACATTTACTTTAATCTTTAAACACATGACACCTACTGAATTGTTTGTGTTACGTGGCAGAATAACTTCCATTTTATTGAATTATTAGTCAATAATTCAATAAATTATTGATTTCTTCCCTGCGTCGAACCTTCTTCCCTGTGTCAATTACGGCTGGGTATCGTGGCCAATTTCCTAAATCGATTTGATTTCGACTCATACGTTTCTGAATCTATTAATCCCGATTCGATTCAATCTGCTCTTAAATAATGAAAATCGCTCAACTGTGTTATAAAATACGAATGTACTTTATTTTTTCTCATCTTAAACAACAGGTTTTAAGTGCAAACTTTTAAATAGGACAGTTTAAACTTGAGCTGTAAACAAAACTGTCTCAAGTCTCAAAAGGGCAATTTTGAAGTGAAAGTGTACTTGAACTACAACATTCCATCACTGCAAATTGTATTAAGGGATTGTTTATTAAAGTGCAAAAACAATAATAATGGTAACAAAACTAAAAAAAAATAATAATAATAATCGATCTCATGCCCTATGATTGATATTGAAAAATTTTAATTAAATCGATCCAAAATCGATTAAATCAATTTTATTACCCAGCCCTAGTGTCAATACAATACGTAATTTCCAGATGATTACATCCATTATGTTCCACCAGCCGAGGGCCGATAGATTGGACAGGAAAAATAATGAAGGGTTAAAAATCATGTTAACCCACTAGCAATCTACAAAGCAATTCCTTTAATGTGAGTTTATAAAAATTGAGTAAGAATACATATTTTGGACCCTGCAGGCTTGGCATTCCAGTTCAACAGTTTCAGTCTGTGAACTAGTCCCGAAGGATACCAGACTACAAAGATCCTGTCACAGCAGTTACTTTTATGCAGCATGATCAGCTGCATTGTGTCCAAAATATGTCTGGTGTGTTAAGATGATGATGTTGACAGCCAATCATTCTCTGATCCATTGAGCTCCAACAAGGGCTCCCCTCTTTCCCCACAAACATTAAAATATCAATAACAAAATAAGCCCCTTCTTCAATGACACAGAGAACACACGCACGTACCTTTTCCTTTTTCAGCTGCTTGTGCCGTTGCAAGACAAGGTTAATAATGTCACAGATAACAGCTATTTTACTTTGAGAGAAACCACACTGTAGGAACTGCTGCTTGGTAAGTACGGGTTTGTACTGGAAGACATCCCTCAGCACCTGTTTCCAGACATAACAAATGTGTGTTAATGCTAGGAATGTCTATAATAGGTTTATGTTACAATTAGTTTTAATTGCTACTTATTTTAATATTGCATCTATTCACATTAGGACATATAATGATGCAAGTGAGATTTTGAACTTTCATTACCGGTATGCAGTTACAATTGCCTTATATGGCTCATATGTATACATCTAATGATTTCAATGAGTAGGAGAAAACGTCCTAAATTGTTATAAAAGATCTTAAATAAGGCCAAAGACCCTAAGGGGTTAATGGGATCAGTAGGTTCAATTACATGTGATGTTATGCCATGTATCTTACTTTCCTTTCTCAATTGCTGTACAGACTTGAAATAAAGTAATCTAGATAAATGACACTGTCTCCTAGAAGTTCGGAGGAAAACACCGGTAGATACCTTATAAACAGTGTCGGTGAATCGAAGATCAGTTTTTCCAGTGAGCTCGAACTCTGCCGTAATCAACTGTGCAGTGAGGAGGGGGGAGAACGTGGTCAAGCTGAAGTCCACTATTGGTAGGAATGCTGATGGATCTCCTTTGGATAAGCTGCTCCCAACAGAAACACAACGTGGGAGAGAAAACCAAGGTACAAATTAAAAACACCAGAATAAACAAGTCGCTCTCGAAAAAACAGATTTCCTGATATTTACCAAAAATGACTGTTTTAACATAAGAAAATAACATTTTTTTTTATTCAACAGGCATCTAATACAATTGAATATATATCAGGATTTCTAAGCAGATGTTTAAATTTCCCATGGAATGCTACTTTATGGATGCTTTAATATAGATATTAGTAACTAACACAGTATTCGTTCCCGAAATTCAGCCGTGGTGCAGCATTACAGCCACTACGAGCCAGTCGTACAGTCAGCTTTCTACAACACTTGCGGTATAGTCCTGGAGCTCTTTATCTAAATAATATCATATAATACATATCATATAATACATATTATCACGGCCAAAAGCTGTTTGCGCCTCAAGACGATAATTATGAATCAAAAACGACTGTCGGGTTTTCCAACGTCTCTGGTTCTTCCACTTCAACATCAATATTCTGAAGTAGACTGAACTGCTCGCTGCCCACTGCCGGCTGCCCCCGCTGCCCGCTGCAGCGTCTCAACGATGGCTGAGATGAACCCAACTATAGTCTCGTTGTGGAAATACCAGAGACGTCAAAGAACCAACGTCTTATGCGCCATTACACACTTGCGTTACAGTCCTGGAGCTCTTTATCTAAATAATATCATATAATTAGGGCTGGGCGATTAATCAGATTTGCTCGCAATTCCGATTGTAGCGTCAAACAATCAGAGTTTTTCTTTTTTTTTTATGTTTTATAGAAAGGGCAGAACAGCTGCATACATGTCTGTATTTTATTTTAGATTGGAACATTTTCTTTTAGACCATTTTGTGTAATTTCTAAGGCAAAATTTCCAAGATCTGTTACAAAGTTTTTTTTGGGAGACATGCTGAATAAATACATGTTTTCAAACTCAAAAATAATCGTTTGAATAATCGTGATTTCAATATTGACAAAATTAATCGTGATTATGATTTTTCCCATAATCTAGCAGCCCTAATAGAGCTCGTAAGTGCGCCCCTCCCGGTAGACGCCCATGGGACCTCTAAGAAATAAAAAAAAAATATGAATGTGTTTCAATGGGGAGAAAGTCATTATTTTCCAGTCCCAGTCTTTGTATGCCCTCGATTACACATATGTTGTTTGTGGATTTAAATGATAATTTTTTTTGTGCAATTGTTCAGTTAAAGGCTGTAGAGAAAACACAATGAGAAAGACTACGCATCTTGATTGTGACGTCACACTCCCTGCGACTGGCGTGGACGAGATCGACAATCTCCCCATCGGCATAACTGAAAATCTACACATTCCCCGACTTATAATGGTTTTCACCTCTTTCGATGCCGTTATCCTCCCCTTTGAAAAATGCAGTGAAGTGGAGCAGAGCGATCGCCATGTCGATAGTTATGTTATTATAACTCTAGTTCTATGATTGTAGGCGTAGCCGTCTATTCTTTATTCTTTATTCTTTATTTCAAGGATAGCCCCTTGAGATGTATCATCTCATTTTCGAGGGGGTCCTTACAATAATGACAAATAATACAATGAAAGTGAAAAGTAAGTTATAAACATAAATTCAAACACATAAGCACAAGGACAAACACACGCACACTCACACACCCACACACACTCCAACAATGCTCCCCATAGCTACCCCCCCCCCCTCCCATCCCCTACCAGCCAGTATTACACAGAGTACAATCAAATATATTAATATACATTACATACAATAAATACATTTTCTTGCATGCACAAGTAGAATATACAGTACATATTTGAACCCAGATACACACATGTAAATAGTATAGTGGACAAAAGGAAAGCAGGTATGAGTAGAATGAGTCCTAGAGAGAAAAGGTAAGATAGATCAGAAACAAGAGCAGGATGTTTTATGATGCAAAACTAAAGATGATTTGAAGATATGGAAAGAAGTAATAGACCTAAGTGAGGAGGGAAGGTTGTTCCAATCTGATGGAGCTTTGAATTTGAATGCCCGACGACCAATTTCTTTCCTGATTCTAGGTTTAATTAGAAACAGGTGGTCCATGTGCCGTAGGCTGTATCGAGAAGTTAGAGGGATTAAGAGTTGTTTCAAATATGAAGGGAAATTGAGATGGATGCATTTGAATGTAAGTATTGACCAATGGAATTGCCTTCTGGAATTAGGGGCAAGCCAGTTCAGGGACTCATACATGAGGCAGTGATGGGTTATATAAGGACACCTGAGCACAAATCTACAAAGACTATTATATAACACATTAAGAGGACAGAGATTTGTTTCAAAAGTGTTACCATAGATAACATCAGCATAGTCCAATATTGGGAGTATTAATTGCATTATAAGTCTTTTCCGGACTTCTTGTGAGAAGCAGTCAACAGAACGATAAAGAGATTTCAGACAACCAAAGATTTTCTTGGTGATTGCATTAATATGGGGTTTAAAGGATAGCTGAGAATCAAGCCAGAGGCCTAGATATTTAAATTCTTCAATTTTTTCTATTGTTGTTCCATCAAGAAGACTAATAGACCAGTTACTTGACAACAAATGACCAGGTTGAGTACAAAACAACATACTATATGATTTTTTCTTATTCAACAGAAGCTTATTTGAAGAGAACCATATTTGAACCAAATTAAAATCAGATTGTAGAGAGTGTTGAATTTGTAAGATATCAGAGCTGGATGAGTATAATACAGTGTCATCTGCATATAAATGAATTTGAGAGTCCAAACAGATTTGAGGAAGATCATTAATAAAGATCGAGAACAAAAGAGGACCCAAGGATGAGCCTTGTGGAACACCTTTATCATTGATCTTAAATTCTGATAGACTTCCCTGAAAGGAGACACACTGACTTCTAAAATGAAAAAAAGTTAAAAAATAATAGAGAGTTAGTAGAAAGACCAATAGCATACAATTTATCTAAGAGAAGATAATGATCGATCATATCAAATGCTTTTGAAAGGTCAATAAATATAGCACCTGTAGGCATCTTGCTGTCAGCTGCTGACAATATGTCATTTGTAAATTTTAGAAGAGCAGTGGTGGTAGAGTAATTAGGTCGAAAACCTGATTGGTGTGGAGATAATATGTTATTGTCTGCAAGGTATTTAGATAATTGATTAAATATTAGTTTTTCAAATATTTTTGCTATACTGTTGATAATTGAGATTGGTCTATAATTGTTGGTGTCTGAGGTGTCACCTCCTTTATGAAGAGGGGTTACTCTAGCGCTTTTCCATGATGACGGTGTTTCACAAGTTGCGAAAGATAAATTAAATAAATCAGCCAGTGGAAATGATAAAACTTGAGAGGCAAGTTTAAAGAACTTAATTTCCAGACCATCTGGACCAGCACTGCATCCAGAGCTTAGGCTATCAATAACCCGCTGAACATCAATTGGAAAGATAGTTTTAAAGCAAAAAGAGCTGCCACACCTATTCTGATTCGAGGTAAGACCAGAGTAACCAGATAAAGAGCTACCAATTGTAGCAAAGTGCTGGCTAAATGCCTCTGCAATTAATAAAGGTTCACTCACAGTTTGATTATTTAGTCTAATATGCGTTGTAGGGCTTTTTGTGGATTTATTGGTTATACTATTGATTCTCTTCCAAAATTTCTTCGGGTTCCTAAAATCAGTTGATAAGCAGTCTTTATAGTAATTTCCTTTAGCATTTCTTGTGTTGGTTTTACATTTATTCCTTAGCTCCTTATAAGCATTCCAGTCAGCAGCATCATTTGTTTTACGGTATTTTTTCCAGGCCTTGTCTCTTTGTTTGAATAAGTGTATGAGATCTCCCTTGATCCAAGGTAGATGTCGACCCTTGACCATAATTGATTTCAAAGGAGCATGCTTGTTGATTATCTCGACAAACTCAGTGTAAAAAAAATTCCAAGCATCTTCAACAGATGGGATTAATTTGAATCTCTCCCAATTTATATTTAGTATATCCTGAGTGAAGTGTTCAGGGTTAATTTTATTAAATTGTCTTACTTTAATCATTTTAGGAGGAAGATGAGGCACTTTGATTTTCCAAACACAAAAAATCATAGAGTGGTCACTAAAAGAGTCAGGTAAGACCCCAGATTGTACAATTCTGCCAGGATGGGAAACTAAAATCCAATCAAGCAAAGAAGAAGAACTGGGACCGACTCTAGTGGGTTCAGTTATGAGTTGAGTTAGATTTATGCTGTTAAAGAGGTTCCGATCTTTTTGAGAGGAGCGATCCAGCCAATTAGAATTGAAGTCACCTAATATGATTTTTTCACTGGTGCAGTCTAAAGAATTAATGGTAGACAGGATACAGTCAGTAGTGTCTGCTGGGGCAGATGGAGGTTTATAAATATTTCCAATGATTAGTCGTTTATTTTCATGAAAAATGATTTTGACGAAAAGGCCTGCAATCAAATTTGAGGACACATATGTTAAGAGGCCCCCACCTCTTGAGCCTCTATCGTTCCTAAATAGAACATAATTATCAAGTTTGACTTCATCATCAGAAATATTGCTGTTTAACCAAGTTTCAGACAAAGTTATTACATGGGGTTTATTATAGGTAAGCCAGGCTCTCAGTAAATCAATTTTAGATGGCAAGCTCCTAATGTTCAAATGAATAACATGCAGCCCTTTAGCACAATTCATTAATCCAAAATAACTGAGTAAGTATGCAAGTGATATGGAAAAAGAAATGCACACAGAGCATCATCGCAGGTTGTGGATTGTAGCAGGCAGGGGCAGGTGGTGAGAGAGGCAGAAGGAGAGCAACACACACACACACACACACACACACACACACACACACACACACACACACACACACACACATATATATATATATATATACATAGACCAGACAAGCAAACAACGGAAAAACTGAAAAAACAAAAAGCAAAAGTAACCCAAGGCCACCACAAATAGCCTTAAACCCATAGGCCCAAGGATGAGGGTGAGTAGTCCAGAGTTAACCAAGCTTCCCAAGCCAAACATAAATAAAAAGATAGAAATAGAGAGAGAGAGGGAGCGAGAGGGAGAGAGACCGAGTAGGCTTCGCCTTATGGGCTTGTCCCGTGCGCGCGTTAGTGCGCGCTGAAAATTCATACTATGCACCCATCAGCGTGGGCAACGCCCACATTTCCCACGGTATCCTGTCTATAGAGTGCCACACTGGTAAACAAAACCACTAGACAATTGGCGAGCCAATAGAAAACCCCCTAGCCTGTTTTTCATTTGAAAAAAGGTGGAAGAGTAAGACTGGTAATCAAGTCCAACTCGCCAGCCGGCGAGAGGAAATCCAACCACGCCGCTTTAAAGAACATGTCTATATTCTTAAGCCGTAAAAGGGGTCCCGGACTCCAGCACAGAGTTGCCGAGTGAGCCCCATGACATGTCTAACATGTAAAAACGGACAAAGGGGCCGGGGGAAGACTATGACGCAGCCTCGCAGATGTCTTCCACCGAAACGCCCTTGAGTAGAGCCGTTGAAGCGGCCACGCACCTTGTGGAGTGAGCTTTAACGCCCAACGGTGGCGCCAAGCCCTACCGAGAGTAGGCTAAGCAAACACCCTCACATACCCAGCGAGAAAACTGCTGCTTAGAGAGAGCGCGGCCCCTGCTAGCGTCGCTATAACACACAAACAACTGTTGTGTGGAGCGGAACGCGGCCGAGCGATTCACGTACATAGCCAACACCGAACCGGGCACAGGAGATGCAACTCCGCCTCCGCCTCACTAGAATGAGGCGGGGGGTGAAAAGCCTTAAGCACAATATCCCTCGACCGAAAAGAACTATTAATGTTCTTCGGGAGGAACGCAGGATTAGGTCTGAGCAACGCGAAGGAGCTGTCCTCGTTTAGCAACAAGCAACTCGGGCTGACAGACAGAGCGGTTAGCTCACCGGCCCGCTTGGCAGAAACCAAGGCCAACAAGAGCGCTGTCTTAAATGACAGGGCATCCAAAGGGGCCTGAGAAAGAGGCTCGAAAGGATCCCTGGACAATGCGCGCAACACGGTGGGGAGATCCCAGCGTGGTGTAAGCACGCGTGAAACAGGCCTAACCCGTCTAGCCCCACGCAAGAATCTCTTGACCAGTGGATGGCTGAAGATCGGTCCACCATCACAGCCTGCATGGCCAGCCGAAACGGCTGCCGCATAGACCTTGATAGTGGAGAAGGCCAAACCTTTTTCCAATAAGTTTTGCAGAAACAAAAGCACGCTTCCAACCTCGCATTGAGATGGGACAGCGTGGTTCGTCTCACACCAATTAGAGAAGGCGCACCACTTCGCCGCATAGAGGGAAGAAGTAGAAGGCGCACGAGCACCCTGAATAGTGTTGATAACCGTCTCAGGAGCCAAACCAACAGCCGTCCCGAGACATCGGGCGGGTGGTGCACCGTCCCGTGGGCCTGTGAAAGCGCATCCGGCCTGAACGGTACTGGCCAAGGCGCCGACCGCGACAGCTCTGGAAACCACAGAGCTGAACGGTTCTCCGGGGCCACTAATATCAGGGACAGTCTCTCCTGTCTGACCCGTTCCAGAAGAGGAAGGATCAGCTGGAACGGGGGAAACGCATACAAGAGAGCCCGCGGCCAAGGTGTGTGTGCCAACGCATCTACCCCCAACGGGGGAAGATCCCGAGGGCTGAGGGAGAACCACCACCTGCAGTGCGTGTTCTCCCTGGACGCGAAGAGGTCCACCTGCGCTGTCCCGAACCTCTGCCAGATCAGTCTGACAATGTCGGGATGTAACCGCCACTCGTCTCGGCGGGGACCGCCTCGAGACATGAGGTCCGCCCCAAAGTTCTGGGCGCCCGCGATATGCAGGGCTCTCAGACTGAGGAGATACTGATGAGCCCAAAGCCAGAGCTCGACCGCCTTTCGGTGGAGAGCAGGGGAGCGGACTCCCCCCTGTCTGTTGATGTACGCCGCCGCCAGTGCTTAATTTGAGGGGGAGCAAGGGGGAGCGCGCTCCGGAAGCTCTGACGCGCGCTCCGCCAGCTGGATCTGGATTTGTGTGTGAAAAATCAAATAATTAAATACATAAATTAAAGTTTGTTTCGTTTTAATATCTGGTTTTAATATCTGTCATGGTGATTTCTCAATTCTCCCATGAAACGAGATACTCAAGATATCTGGGCTAGCCTATTGCGGAAAAGGAGCGTGCACACACGCTCCGTTCCATTTGATAGAGTTTGTTGAGCGTCGGTGGTAGAGTGTTCGTGAGGGAAAATGCAAAAGAAGAAGCAAGGAAGTTTGTTAATGTTTTTTTAAATCATCTGGACAGCCTGATCCCAAACGACCCAAGCTTGCGGTGGACAGTGGTGAGGACCACGGAGAATGCAGCAGCTCAGTGAGTGAGATTGCCGAGGATCAAGGAGATAACGGTGGGACGGCTAAAGCTAGCGAAGCTAGTGCACCCGCTAGTTCTAGTACAGCAGTCAGAGGGAATGGTGAGCGGGAAAATGTTGCTACTCATGAAGGTGAAGCAGAATGTGGGGAAATTTGGACCAAAGAACAGTTTAAAGAAAAACAAAAAACGTATCCATGGCTGACTGTGGGCAAAACAGGACTGGGGTGTGCTACGTGCAAAGAAGTGGGGTCGCTGGGTCCGGATAAAACCGCTGGTATGCGGCTTGTCAAAGAATGGGTTTCTGGCATAGTTAAATCGTCTGCGCCTGGCATTGCAAAACAGAAAAGAGCCTTACGAAAAAAAATCTGTGAGCATCGGAATACAAAGGCGCATGAATTGGCATCCGAAATTGTTAATAAGGCAAAAGAAGACAAGCTGACAAACATAATAATAAATAACGAATCCGACCATATCCAAACAACTACGAGAATTTTCCGTACTGCTTACAAGGAAGCTAAGCGCCATAGGCCAGCCTACGGATTTGAACACGAAATAGATTGCCAGGAGATGAACGGTCTGAACATGGGAAGGATCCTCCACTCCAACGTGGCGTGTTCACGCATACAACAACACATCGCTACTGACATGAAAAAGAAACTGATGAAGAAGATTGTCACTTGTGCTCCAAAAATCGGACTGATGCTGGATGAGGCCACAGGTCTAAATAGAAAGAGTGCATTGATTGTGTATCTACGCGTACAACTGCCAGAGATGGAATCGCCCGAAAACATTTTCTTTGAACTAATTGAATTGGATGATTTCAGCGCTGAAGGCATTGTCCGCAAGCTGTTTGAATCCTTACATCGTGCGAACTTCAACGAGGAGTTCCTCTCAAAAACACTGGTTGCCCTTACCTGTGACGGTGCGTCAGTGATGCTTGGACGCAAGAGCGGGGTGGCAGTTCGACTTCAAAGTCTATTCCCAAACCTTGTGGTGTGGCACTGTGCCGCGCATCGGCTGGAACTTGCAGTAGGTGACGTGGTGAAAGAAATGGCAGCCGTCAATCATTTCAAAATGTTCATGGATAAACTGTACTCATTGTACAGCACGTCAAACAAGAATAGAGTGGAGCTCAAAGAATGCGCAGATGCACTGGACGTTCAGCTGTGTAAAATTGGCCGGGTGTTGGACACAAGATGGGTGGCATCGAGTCTCAGAGCCGTCGAAGCGGTGTGGAAAAGCTATCCTGCCCTCCACAGGCATTTTACGCAAGCAGCACAGGATTCTACCCGTGGCAGCACAACAAGAGAAACTTACAACGGGCTGGCAAAGCGCCTTTCGTCTCATTCATTTGTTACCAACTTGGGCCTTATGTACGATGCATTGCAGGAACTATCAGAGCTGTCCCTCGAGCTCCAAAAACGAGAGTGCAACATCATGATGTCACACAAGGCCATTTCGAGACAGATCCGGGTGTTCGAGGCCATGTCAGCGCGGCCCGGTCGACACAGCCAGCAGAGCCAGAGTGGGGTCGAGGAGGACTCCTTCTTTGGAGTACCCCTGCACGCAGGGCGACTGACCGACAAAACGCTGGACAGCAGGGAATTTTTTGCAAGCCTGGCAAGAAATTTGGAAAAACGCATGTTATCCCACGGGAAACACCAACCCGGATATAGCAAGCTAATCGAGGATGTAAAAGTGGTTTATCCACAGTACTGGCCGCGGGAGGAAGACGCGCTGTTCGGGGAAAAAGTGGAAGCGCTCTGCAAGCAGTTCTGCATACATGACCCACGGCAAGTCATCAGGGCATTCAGGGAGTTTAGGGAAAATAATGGAGAATTCATCCCAGATGAACTGAAGGGCCTCTTGGCCGCGATCAACACGGTCCCTATCTCAAGTGCTGAGTGTGAGCGGGGTTTTTCGCAGATGAACCTAATTTGCAGCGCAAATAGAGCATCTCTTCTCCCATCCACCATCTCCACACTGCTCTTTCTTTGCCTTGTCGGCCCGCCGCTTACCCGCTTCAATCCCATTCCCTACGTGAAGTCGTGGATTACCCAAGGGCACAGGAGTGCACGGGACCCGAGGAGTAGAGAGAGATGCAGAGAAAGAGAGACCACTGGATCTATGGATGCTGTATGGGCTGTTTTGAACAACTGAGATGTAAGTAAGATGAACTTTATTATTCTCTACTGTGCTGGTTGCAGTCATTGAATGTTTGTTGTCATGCCACGGAGACAGGCGCACGCCTGTGTGCCTGTGCCTGTGCGCTCCGGGAGCTCCCACTTGACAAATTAAGCACTGGCCGCCGCCGACACGCTGTCTGTCCTGATCAGAACGTGGCGGCCGCGCACCAGGTGAAAGAAATGCAACAGCACTTTCCTCACAGCGTCGAGCTCCAACACATTTATGTGTGCTGTAGTGGGCGTGCGCCACTCGTCTCCGACCGAGTGAGAGAGGCACGTTCCTCCCCAACCCGTCAACGAGGCGTCCGTGAAGACCACTACGTAGGACGCCACCCTGCCCAGGGGAACACCCCTGAGAAGGGCGGAGGGTCCTTTCCAATATTCCAGGTCTGGCGACACCAAACGGGGAACGAGGAGCACCCTGAGCTTGTGTCGCCTGGGGTCCAACCGTTGGCGAGCAAACCACCGCGAATCTGCGCATAAAAAGCAGACCCAGGGGGACCACGGGGTGGGCAGCTGCCATCAGCCCTAACAGGCGCATGGTGGACAGTGCGGTCACGTTTCTGCGAACGTGAAAACGGGAGAGCGCCGACAAGATGGCGTCTCGCCGAGGAGGCGAAAGCATCGCAGTCATGGTGGCTGAGTCTAGGCAAAGCCCCAAGTAGACTGTCTGCCGGCTGGGGAGCGGTGAGCTCTTCTCCCAGTTGATGGCAAAACCCAGGAAGGAGAGATGGTTTATCACCAACATGGTGTCCCTTCTCGCGGTCTCTTCTGAGTTGCTCAGAATAAGCAGGTCGTCTAGGTAGAAGAGAATCCTCTTTCCCTGATGCCTGAGCGGTTCCAACGCCGTCTCCACACACTTCGAGAAGGTGCGCGGAGCCAGGGAATAGCCGAACGGCAGACACTGGTACGCCATCCCCATAAAGGCAAAGCGGAGAAACTTCCTGTGCGCCTGCCGAACAGGGACGTGGAAGTAAGCATCCTTGAGATCCAGGGATGTGAACCAATCGCCCTCTCTCACACACCGGAACAACGCTCTGACAGTGAGCATTCTGAACTTCCTCGTGGCAACGAATCTGTTGAACACGCGATGATCCAGAATAGGTCTCTTTTCCCCTGACTTCTTGGAAACCAGGAAGTAGCGGGAATAAAACCCTAGGTGAGACTCGTAGGGGGGAACGACAGTGATGGCCCCCTTTACCAAGAGACGTGCCACCTCTGCTGCTAGAGCCGTGCTCGCAGCCGGGTCCCGTAGCGTGGTCTCCACCAACCCCATAAAGGGTGGGGGACGACGCTTGAACTGTATGGGATGGCCCCATCTCAACGTGGTGTCCAACCACGATGACCAGCGAGCGTAGGAGACGTAACAGAACTAGCCGCTGTAAAAACAACGAGCTGTCTAGACGTCGCGCTCGTGCCCGCTGAACAGGGAGCGAGCCGTCTGGCCGCAGCACCTGTGCGCATGCGCTGTCCGCAGGCTATAGCCACAGCGGGCGGACCAGTCTCCTCACCTATAATGTGGGGAACCAGGAGACCGGTACAAGCGGCCGTATCCACGGGCTCGTGCAACAAGTCTCTGATCCGTCCATGAGGCTCCAAGGGACGCCGCTTCTTAGAAGCAGGTGAACCAGAGGCCATGTGAACACGCCGTTCGACTGCCACCCTACAGCCACCGGGCTGAGGGGGGGAAAGAGGCAACATGGAGGAGCGCACCACAAGCGTAGGACGCAGGTGGCCTGAGGAATATCGCTCTTTAGGTACCATGTACTGCCGTTCGGCCGAAAGGTCTTTACTTATCACAGAAAGCGATGGCATATTTTAGATTGTAAGTTTGAAGACGAACACATCGCAATGGAACCTCCGATGGCGACGACCCATGTACGCTACAACATTCACGATAATGAACTACGAGAGCACTTACATACATAATAGTTAAAGTAATACATGAATGCATTATGTAATTTACTCATATTAATTTTGACAACCTCTTGGTAGCCTACCCTGGAAAGCACATTTAACTGTGACTGATCCAAAACTAAGGAAATCCTTTACTAGGTACAGACTCAGTGAGCACAGCCTCGCCTTCGAGAGAGTGAAGGATATTGGATATATTGGATATATATTGAATATATCCAATATATATTTTCGATATATTGAATATATACTGTATATACTGTATATATTCAATATCCAGCCAATTTAGCCTGCCATATTGTTTTTATGTGTGTTTTCGGCTGCTACTGGATACTTGAATTTCCCCCGGGATTAATAAAGTATATATCTATCTATCTATATTCATCACCCATCTCCTACTTCTTCTTTTCACCACAACCGTACTGTGCCTTTTTTTAATATTACCTATATATAATGGATTACCGTGCATCGACCAGTTTGCCTGACTAATGTAGTCTCCGACTCCTAGCCTGCTCCCTGCCTGGACTTCGCCTCCCTATCAAATTTCCTGTGTATGACCTCCTGCCTGTCCCTTGACCCATCTCCAGCCTCCTTCTTGGGAATTGTGTTAATAAACATTCTATCATGCTCTGCGCTTGAAACCTATTCTTGGCATCCTTCGTATTCATTACAGTCAGGTTATTATCACAAAAAAATGTAAATGTATACACTACTTTTGTACTTGCACCAAACTTTTGTAGGGCTCATTAATGTAATGTGTGTTCAACTTTGATATCTGTTGATGTTACATAGGATTTCTGAAAGGAAGTCTATTCTAGAATATTCCTCAAAGTCAGAAGTTGTTAATTGCAATTACTTCATGCATACATATACATATGTACATTCATACACATATTCATAATGTGTACTGTTCATTATATTGACATGGTAGGCATCAACACTGGGAGCATTTTGAATGAGTGAGTAATTCTGCCGGCATGAATTGGCTGTGAGAATACAACGCCCCCCCCCCACACACACACACACACACACCTGCCAAATGTCTGTGCCAAATGGGGGGGGGGTTGAAATTAGGGATCGACCGATACCGATTTTTTTAGGGCCGATACGATACCGATATTTTTTCCTCAGCCTTAGCCGATACGCCGATACGCCGATACCGATTTTCTTGAGCCGATTTTTTTATTTTATTTTTTTTATTTTTTTTAAGAAACATTTATTGAACTTCAATATAAAAAACAATATTTAACAAATAGTAAAAACAGGTGAAGTAGAACAAGTAAGAACAAGTAGATGAACAATATTTAACAAATATTAAAAACAGGTGAGGTAGAACAAGTAAAAAAAAATAAAAAATAAAAAATAAAATAAAAAAAATCGGCGAAAATCAGCCGCGTATCGGCCGATACCGATACACGTAAAAACCGTGAATATCGGCCGATAATATCGGCCGACCGATATATCGGTCGATCCCTAGTTGAAATACGGCAGGCTAAATTACCCCCGCCAAATGTCCCCTGATATGACTACACGTCTGAAATTTCTACAGTCACATCCAGTGGCCTAACGATGTAACCCCAAAAAATTTGAAGTGTCTCAGACTTTGCAAACAAGAAATAGGAGGGGGGGTCGAAATACGGCAGGCTTGCCTGGCAGAATACAACCCCCCCCCGCCAAATGTCCCCTGTTGTGACTACACGTCTGAAATCTCTACAGTCACATCCAGTGGCCTAACGATGTAAGCCCAAAAAATTTGAAGTGTCTCAGACTTTGCAAACAGGACATAGGAGGGGGGGTTGAAATACGGCAGGCTAAATTGCCTGCCGAAATACAACCCCCCCCCCCCGCCAAATGTCCCCTGTTGTGACTACACGTCTGAAATTTCTACAGTCACATCCCGTGACCTAACGATGTAACCCCAAAAAATTTGAAGTGTCTCAGACTTTGCAAACAGGAAGTAGGAGGGGGGGTTGAAATACGGCAGGCTAAATTGCCTGCCGAAATACAACCCCCCCCCGCCAAATGTCCCCTGTTGTGACTACACGTCTGAAATTTCTACAGTCACATCCCGTGACCTAACGATGTAAGCCCAAAAAATATGAAGTGTCTCAGACTTTGCAAACAGGAAAAAGGAGGGGGGGTTGAATATGGCAGTCTAAATTGGCTGGATATTGAATATAGTATATATATATATATATATATATTCAATATATATTCAATGTATCCAAAATATATATTGGATATATTCAATATATATTGAATATATATTGAATATATCCAATATCCTTCACAGGCCACCACAGGCCTGTGAGCTGTCACTCACCTAAACGTGATAATTGGAGAATGGTCACCTGAAGTTCAAAGCCAAAGACTTCATAATGAAGAAAATGTTGTCTTTTCAGTAACACTCAACACTCGACCGTCAATACGTTTCTCAGACTTTGCAAACAAGAAATAGGAGATGGGTGATGAATATGGCAGGCTAAATTGGCTGGATATTGAATATATCCAGTATATACAGTATATATTCAATATATCGAAAAAATATATTGGATATATTCAATATATATCCAATATATCCAATATCCTTCACTCTCTCGAAGGCGAGGCTGTGCTCACTGAGTCTGTATCTAGTAAAGGATTTCCTTAGTTTTGGATCAGTCAGTTAAATGTGCTTTCCAGGGTAGGCTACCAAGAGGTTGTCAAAATTAATATGAGTAAATAACAATGCATTAATGTATTACTTTTAACTATTACGTATGTAAGTGCTCTCGTAGTTCATTATCGTGAATGCGTACATGGGTCGACTCGTCGCCGTCGGAGGTTCCATTGCGATGTGTTCGTCTTCAAACATAAGGTGCGGCCACACCAACCGCGTTGCTCGCGTTGGACACCGCGAGTACCGCGCCTAACCTGAAGCTTGACCGGTGTGTGGTGGTTCAACGCTTCCACCGCGTCACCGCGCCACCGCAGCTAGATGAGTCCATGTCCATGCAAGTGAACGGAGCGTTCCCTCTTCGTCATAACTATCAAACCAAACATCCTTCACATTCACTGAGCAAAAATTATGAAATTAAAATGCACATTTCTCGCTAAAAATGTTTCCATAAACGCATTTAATGGCGTAACTATGTAACTATTCCACCCAGAATAAAGAAAGATGTCGGCCGTGGCTGCGCTGGAGTCCGAGGTAGGAAACCCAAACGCCGCGTTTGGGTGCATGATAGAGTTTAGATCGGGTTAGATTAAATAATCTCGGATATAAATAACACTAATCGGGTTAAATAACTTCACATGGTGTGTCTGGTGTGTTTCCAGCATTCGTAGTGTTGATCAGCAGAGAAATAGTCCGCCAAGACGTTGAGGTTGCTGAGCAACCAGAGACTCTGTCCATGCAAGTGAACGGAGCGTTCCCTCTTCGTCATAACTATCAAACCAAACATCCTTCACATTCACCGAGCGAACATTCTGAAAGTAAAATGCACATTTCTCGCTAGAAATGTTTCCATAAACGCATGTAATGGCGTAACTATGTCACTATTTCCACCCAGAATAAAGAAAGATGTCGGCCGTATGCTTCTGTGCAAGCTCACTACTCTCTGCCAGTGACGTCGGGTCAAGCTCCACGCTGATTGGCTACCGTGGCTTAGCGTCACGCGTTGAAGCGGTGAAAGTTCAATTTTCTGAACTCCGGGCGTTGGTGCGGTGGGCGCGGTACTGCGTTTACGTGCGTAATTACGTGCAACTTCCGCGCCTAAAGCCCCCAACGCAACGCTTCACCGCGCCTAGACCAATGGTTCCCTATGCAAAAATGCCGATTTTCAACGCCCCTACCGCGAGCAACGCGGTTGGTGTGGCCGTACCTTTACAATCTAAAATATGCCATCGCTTTCTGTGATAAGTTGCTCAACTTGTGATGTTGTGATAGAATATAAACACTAATTTAGACTAATATTGTCGGAAGGAAGAGCGCCTCAAACTAAATGAAAGTATGGGGCGTTGACAATAAGCGAATGCGCGTTCACGCGAAGGGGGGTCGTAATATGCGGGGGGGTCGAAATTCGGCACAACACCGGGCGGGGGTAGTTCATGGCGGTGGTGCCTTGCGGCAGCGGGCAGCGGGCATCGGGGCTAAACGATGGCTGAGATAACCCCAACTACAGTCTCGTTGTGGAAATACCAGAGATGTCAAAGAACCGACGTGTTACGCGCCATAACACCAACAGCAGAACGGTTATCAAAATAACAAAGTGTACAAAACATGCGTTACAGTGTGTGTAATCACACACACACGTGTGGCGCTCGCACGGTCGTAGCTCATTGGCGGACCAAATTCTTTGTGCTGGCATGGCAAAAAAGGGGAGATGGCATCTCTACTTATGACGACATATGGGGAAAATTCCAAAACGGCCCGTCTGAGTTTTGTTATTTCAAAGGCGGAGCAGAATGCCTAGGGCTCGTTTTAAACCCAACGAAATTTCTAGCTACTGGGGGAGCATAGGTAGGCCAGTGGAACTTGATATTAATGTTAGAAAACCACAGAAAGTGCAATTTTCATGCCATGGGATCTTTAAGACGTTAGGTGTAATGAAAGAAAAGTACACTAAATACAAAGGACACTTTATTTATTTTTTTACAAGACCCTTGAGATGGCGAAACGTCTTTCCAGTACCCATTTGCAAATTTGTATAAGTCGGGAACCTCACAGTTCCTTCTTGAATGGGGATATCAACAGGCCAGTGTTTCCCCCAGCAATGTATGGTTAAGGCGACCGCCTTAACAACAATAGGGCCTCGCCTTGATGTATTAAAAAAAATAGATACATAATTATTTTTTCATTTATAATTAGGGGTCCGAGCAGCGAAGCTGCTTGGCCCCTATTGTTTCTGTAACGTATTTTTTGCCCCTCAAATTCTGTAAGTCATACTGCAGCATGCTAATGCTAATGCAGCATGATAATACCATAGCCCGGAAGGTAGGTGGTGGAGTCCAGGAGACATTGAAAATTCGCTCTGACCAGTCGGGTCAAGCGAGAGGAGGAGGTGGAGTAGGTCGTTACCAAGGGGATACGCTGTCCCTCAACGGGTGGACGCACTGCATACTGCAGCGTAAGTCGAAAAATCTTAAGATTTTCAGGTATGGTTACCAATAACCAAAAACCAATAACTCTTACCCATGAACTCAAATGTGTGGCTCTGCACCCAAAGGTGGCGCTATTGTAAAAAATCATGAATTAGGCTTATTTCTCCTCACCAGATTCACCTGGACTCAAAATTCTTTCAGAATATTAATCTCTAAAATCAGACGCATTTATAAAACCAAATTCACCAAAATCGCCACATAAAATCTTTAGACCAAGCCTCACAAAAATCATCGAACAGAATTTGTTTTACTTAGTTCCATTTGAGAAATATTGGCCAATTTAGTTGCAGCAGTTATGACCATTTTGTTATTGTATAAAAAAAAACATATGAATATTATTAGGTAGATACCAATACCCCCCACTACTAATGAACCCAAATGTTAGTACTGTACCAAAAGGTGGCTCTATTTAAAAAAATTAAGAACTAGCCTTATTTCGCCTTACGAGATTGACCTGGACTCAAAATTCTTTCATCATATTAATCTCTAAAATCAGATCAGATGCATCTTTTTCACCCTTGTCTTCTGCTCGAAAAATGATTACATGTCACACAATTTCATAGAAAAGCCAAACCTCCAGTCTCAACCCATTTTGCTATTGTATAACTACCATACGGCTATCATTAGGTGAATACCATTAACAGTGCAAATTTTCTGATCTGTACTCTTTTAAAAAAGCCCTAAATTCTCTCGTGAAATGTGTGCTTGGAGTTTTCTTGATAGTGTGTGCTTATCAATAGACACTTTCAACATATAAATTAGGCTTCATGCAGTTCAGGAATGTCAGTGGCTCAATGGGATAATGCCTTGTACTGGTGATCATTAGGCTGAATGTTCGAATCTCGTTTAGAGCATTATGAACAAGCTGAACATGACATTCTGTCATTGCCACTCATTTGAAAGGCACCTGAAATTCATTAGGCAATCAACATTCTGGTTCATTAGTTTCCAAGAATCTGACTGCCAAGACACAGTATAGCATTAAGGGGAACTTCTTCGTTAACAATTTTTCCTTCATAATGAACTCTCTCATTATAATATTTCTTCAATTAGAGTTCTTGACAACAAATGTTTAATTTCCCCAGAATTTCAACGATTTTTCAGGTATTTCCTGTAAAGAAAGCCCTTAATTCATTTGTGAAATGTTTCCTTGGAGTTTTCTGGATGTGTGCTTATCAATAGACATTTTCCATGAGAATGAGAATACATTTCAGGTTTGTCAGTGGCTCAATGGGATAATTCCTTGTACTGGTGATCCTTAGTTTGAGAGTTTGAATCCCGATTCGACAATTATGAACATGCTTGACATGACATTCGGCCATTGCTCTGCAGCCCAGTCATTTTGAAAGCCGAGGCACAGTATGGCATTAAGGGGAACATCAACATCTTTCCTTCATAAATATATATCATATTTATATATCTTCCATCAGTGTGTTCTTGACTTTTCATTTTGCTCGGACCCCGTTAATAATAATTCTAATTAACAAAGAACAAAACTCTCATAGGGTAGGGTAGGGAAACATACTTCCACCAGTTACAAAGAATAAAGATAAGAATGGAATTGAAATGGCAGTGGCCCCCCCCCCGCGCTCCTCGACCACCTTGACGCCCCATCCCCCCGCTCACGAAGACATTTCCTGGGGGAAACACTGAACAGGCACAAACCAAAATCTCTCTGTATGCAATTGGATAGGCAAAAATGTAATCAGAGGAACCAAAGTGTGAGAAATTAGCATCTGCCATCTTCGTTGTTAATGAAAATGCATCAACGGCGCTCCCATAGGGCACTCCTCTTTAACTGACATCGTATCAAACCCGCCCCATAATAGCTGAACGGTTGTGTTGGACCGTCCAGAGCCAGATCCACTGGAAATCTGTTTGAAGTAGAAGGAGGGAGGACACATATTATGCCAAGGCAATTAAAACATGAACATGGATCCCGGGGCACCCACAGATGGTAGAGGGGAAGACCAGACATGCTTACAACCAATTATATAACAGTTCGTTCCGACCAAGTAATTTGATTGGACAAGAGGCATTCCATGAGTGCTGATATAAAGTATAACAGCATTGGGACTTATAACTATACATGTATCACACTGCTTTACAGGTCTTTTATTAAGGGTCTTTATGTAGCTTAAGATTGAAAAGTAGCAAGCTAGTGTGTTTATCACTGGCTTCCCATAAACCAACGCATCAATTTCAAGATCCTGCTCCCCACCTAAAAAAGCCCTAAACAACCTTGCACCCTCATACCTAACCGATCTCCTCCATCGCCACTCCCCCACTCGCCCCCTACGCTCTGCTGATGCCAACCTTCTCACCCCTGTCACCAGGACCAAGTACCGCACCCTGGGGGACAGAGCCTTCACCATCGCCGCCCCTACCCTCTGGAACTCCCTCCCTCTAGCCATCCGAAACTCCGATACACTCCTCCAATCTCTTCAGGACCACCTAAGACATCTGACAAATCATCCTCCGCGATCTTCCAGCCTCTCTCTCTCTCTCTTAATGTGTTGTCTATTGTTGTAGTGTTGTTTATTTGCCTTATGTTTGGGTGTCTGTACTTATGGAAAAAAAGTACAGAAAAAAACTACTGGCTGCTAGATTATGGAAAAAAAAAAATCATAATCACGATAATTTGTCAATATTGAAATCACGATTATTCAAACAATTATTTTTGAGTTTGAAAACATGATGTATTTATTCAGCATGTCTCTTTCCAGATTTGTAACTGAGAACTTTGAAATTTCACGTTTAAAAAAATACACAAAATGTTCAAAAAGAAAATGTTCAAATCTAAAATAATGTACAGATATGTATCCAGCTGTTCTGCATGCATTTTCTATAAAAAATAAAGAATAAATTAAAAGAAAAAAATAAATCAAATTATATTCGTTTTGTTATCATTTCACGCTAAAATCGAAATCGAGATCGAAATTCGATTAATTGCCCAGCCCTAGTCTGTATGTATTCCTTTTTGTAAAGCATATTTGAGCACCAAGAAAAGCGCTGTAAAGAACGATCTTTTATTATTATTATTTATTATTATTTATGTGTTGATTGGCAACAGTTCAGTGAAGTCCCAATCCAGTTGCGGATCTATTTGTGTTGGCGGAGCCAATTAAATCATTAAATAAATAAACAAACAAATCATGATCTTGTTGCTTATACTGTTAACTAATAATGGTGCTTGTAGAACTGTTGTATAAAGCAATATCACACTTGAGGTCGTGCTGTTGTACTGAATATAAGGACGGCTGTGATTATCTTCGGCACTCGGCCTGCGGCCTCGTACCTACGAACGAATCACAGCCGTGCTTATTGTACAGCACTCCCTCTCGTGTGATATTGCTTGAGTGAACCTCTAGTTCAGTGCCCTGGGATTGAAGGAACAAAGGGTTGTTTGGTTTTCAGTAGAGGGACTGGAGAATGCTTCAGCATCCCCACTCCCCAGGCAGTGATACCAGGGGCTGGAGATAAATGTGGGTTTCACCCTGCCTCCTGCCTCCTGGCTAAAGGCATATATATATATATATATATATATATATAATATAATATAATATAATATAATATATATATATACAGTGATGTTGATAGGTTTTCAATGTAGTGAGTCCCCAGTTTAAAAAATGTGTTTCTTTTTTATTATTATTCTATTTCTTAAATGAAATTAATAGTCAATACATGAAATTGTCATCTGAAAAGCGCAGCCATTTGTATGTGGTGAGCCACTGCTTCAGAAAAGTTCGCTTTTTTTGGGAGGAACATGTAGAAGGTTGAGGCACTTCTTCTGCAGTGGGCTCATCAGGCTCAGTAGAGGGGGAGGAGGCAGAAGTAGGTACAGGCAATGCTGAGGTACTCTCTCTAGGGGCTGATCAGAGTCAGGGAGGAGTGCAGAGGTAGTGGGGACAGAAAATGCAGCTGCAATAGTTTGCTGACCTGCAATAGGTTTAATCTTTTTCTTTGGTGGTATTTTTGCGTTCTCTCTTCTCTGCGTTCAACGAGAAAAACGGGATCTCGTTTGAAGCGCGATGTATGCGCAGGCGACGTTTGGGCATAACAATATGGCGGCTGCCGTTCAATGTAGTTTTCATCACCACCACCGGATTATGTTTCATTTATTTCATTACAGCACGTCCCCTAAACGTTACAACATAATCGACACGAATGAGCACAGCATCGAGCAGTGGAAACGTGGGTTTATTTACTATGAAGTTCGTATTTTTAATTGTTTAAATGAAATCAGCGGTGACGAGCTAGTTGTTTTGGTAGCGGCTAAATTAGCATGTCGCGATACTTTGTACAGGGGATCACGTCTGCATCGAGTAGATGCGCAGGGGGTTGAAACAGCGCTTGTCCGGTCTGCTCACAAGAAGGTTTCTTTGGCCAGTAACTGTGATTAAACACGAGTTGTTTAATGTTCACAATGTATCGTTTTTCATGGGGAAAATGAGATGCGTCCCCGGGACGCATGGATAGTGAGTTTAGTGCGTCCTTTCAGATTTTAATGCGTCAGGGACGCAGGACGCGTACCTAGCAACATATATATATATTACATACATACATACATACATACATACATACATACATACATACATACATACATACATACATATATCAGTGTTTCCCCTATATGCATTCAGCAGCGGCGCACTGCTTCTGATGAATTGTCAGCGCCACTGCAAAAAATAAATAAAAATGTTTCTGCCAAGTTCAAGGCAAATTTGCACATTGATCTGGTCTCAGCAGATACCTTGACCCTGTTGGTTGTTATGTCATATTTGGAAGCTCAATCTGTACATTTTTCCCCAAAAAATCTCACAACAAGCAACCATTTATATATATTTATATATAAAAAGCCCAATACATAGTTATGCCATCTTATGTTAACATTAAAACGCTATTTAGGTGTAGATAGACGTTTCATTTGTAGTAGCTAGTTGGCAACTCTTCAGCAGCAGCTCCATGTTTTGCGTGTAATATCAACAACTTCAGATGCAGTCAGGTAATATCAGCAGAAGCTCCCAGCTACTGGAGAAGGGACATCTCACCTCCCACCTTCACCACTCTCTGAGGCATGCACGTTCAGACAATTATGTGTGGTCTCTGTGTAAATGATAATACACTGCATGGTGTGTTGCAGTTACACCTTGTTACTAATTAAATGTAGGTATTAGTAAAATGACATAACGTCTATTTGTACTGTGCTATTTATATGCAGTAGAATGACAGATGACGTAATGCAGTGGTGTAACAGTATGGATGTACTGTATGTTTATATATTTTTCATGGAAAAAAAACATTGCTTCATAGGTCTAATCTAACTTCTTAACGTTCTCCAATGCTCTTAATGACAAATCCTAATCCTGCCAATGGCACCGACATGGTGAGAGCAAGCCCTGCTCCCGTCATTTGAACAACAACTCTTGACCCTCTCCCAGGTGACACTGGGACTTTACCAAGTCAGTCTACACAGTATAGTACAGCATTACAGCCTCCCACTAAATATATAGATAGAGGCTATTTCCTGCAGGCTATTTGACACCATCGCCAGACTACACAAATTTAAAAAAGGAGTGGAAAAAATCTAGGTACGTGTTCTTGAATATATATGAACATAACATGAACATAACAGTTAAAGAGTCCAGCCAATAATGTCAAATCCAACTATCGCACTTAAATCTCACTTAATTGTATGTCCCTGCAGTGGGCTGCAGACCTACCCGCTGTAATCGACGTCTCTTGGATACTTCATAGCCCGCAACAACGAGTCCAGTTTAAGGAGAGCACCTTTTAAATCACCGGTGGACATCGTTCAACGGTCGAGGCAGGGCCAATGTCCTTTAAAGCAATGAAAGATTAAATTCCGTTTAAGCCTTTTAGTTGTTTCACAGTTTAGCGTCACTCTTTCTTGGGTTATGGCAGATATGTAGAGAGGCTGCTCACTGTTAAACGTACAGGCCTACCCTATGAAAGGCGACAGTTGGGACCCAGCCGGACGCAGCAATACGTTTGTTTTTCGCGGTGAAAATAACCGGAAGCGCTTCTTTCTACGTCATAGCACGCACCGGCTCTTCGCCCCGGTACGCGATTTTACTTTGTTCATTATTTTTTATTTATTGTAGAATAAAAATAAATCTTTTATGAGTATTTTACATTAATAATATGTGTGTGTGTGTGTGTGTGTGTGTGTGTGTGTGTGTGTGTGTGTGTGTGTGTGTGTGTGTGTGTGTGTGTGTGTGTGTGTGTGTGTGTGTGTGTGTGTGTGTGTGTGTGACACACACACACACACACACACACACACACACACACATTATGTTTTTAGATTGGATCCAAAAGAGGAGGAGTCAGGATAAAAACAGGAGTACTGTACGACCGACACACTCTGAGCCTAATACCAAACTACTGTTTCTGTTTACACTCGTTATTCCCCGCTGTCGATGTTGACAGTCGGGGCGGCGGAGGGATTAATTAAATCACTAAAACCCAGGTAAGTGTCGTTATGGCTTTGGATCGTATGAACTAATAAATAGAATACGCAATACGTATAGAGTGCTGTAAAGCACTGTTCAAAACTAGCTTCGTTTGCTATCCTGGTGAGTTTATGATGGATAGGATTTTCAGCAAATCGCTGACTTAGTTCAATGGTTAATTTCTCTTGGACCAATAGTAGAAGAGTTGAGGCGGGGACTACGGGTCAAAAATACAAGCATGCTCGGTGATACTTCCAACATCACTGTTTACAACGCAGGGTGCCCTACCTGAGAGACTATGCAAAGGACTATTCTGTCTGAACGGACAGAGCTGAGCTGGTGAAGTTTATGTGGTAGGATAGAGATAGTTGAGTTAAGGTATTATAGTGAAGGCTTGTCTAAGGTTTAAGATTATAAATGGTTAAGTTATGGTATAACAATGTTACAGATGGTTAAGAAAGATAAGGTACTAGGTTAGAGATGGTCAAGTTTAGGTATGAGGTTCATTTCGGTATGAGGTTAGAGATGGTTGAGTTTAGGGATTAGGTTATAGATGGTTACATTTTTTAGGTACATGTTAGAGATGGAAATGTTTATGTTTTATCTTAGAGAGTTATGTTTAGGTATGAGGTTGGAAATGGTTGGTTTTAGGTATTAGGTTAGAGATGGTTAAGTTTAGGTATGAGATTAGAGATGGTTAGTTTAGGTATGAGGTTAGAGATGTTTAGTTTAGGTGTTAAATTAGCGATGGTTAGTTTAGATATGAGGTTAGAGGTGGTTACATTACGGTATTCGGTACTAAGGAATGGTTCGTTTTAGGTGTTAGGCTAGAGGGGGTTAAGTTTAGGTATTAAGTGAAAGATTGTTAAGTTCAGGTATTAGGTTAGATATAGATGCATTAAGGTTTTTCTTAGAGATAGGTTTAACTTGGCTCGGGTGGTCTGCCTTGTTCGTTTAATCTGGACCATCATGGCATGGGAGAGATATCTGTTCATCTCTACTGTTTACTATGGTCTACATTTGGCTTTTGGGAGGTCAGAACTAGGTGACCTCCCCGGGGACATGAAGTTTATTTTATAGCAACGTAACTGTTCAGAACTAGACCAGATATTATTCAGTTGATTGCTGATGGTGGGATTTCCCGGGGTGGTTGTGATGTCCACAGATGGGTCAGGCGTTGTGGAGGCTGCCACTGGACGCAGGACAACAGCAGCAGCTACAGGAGGAGTTAGTGGACCACCTGGCCGACAGAGAGCAGCAGAGGGCTGGGGAACAAGGCAATGCACATGTTTCTCACTAACACTGGTGTAATGAAGGGGGGGACCATTTAAATACATCGTTTCTCTGTGTGTACCGTGTATAAGTGTATTTCAAAATGTTCCTTCTAAGCCCAATATGAATAATAGGCATAATCCAATTGTGCCTCATTTGCCATGTGTATCGCAGTTTTGCTTGACATGGACGTAGTGCTCTCTGTTCATGTAACTGTTCATACTGTGGTCTGAATGCTACTGTATTGGGTCATTATGTCTGCTTCTCATTAAGCAGACATAAATGGTTGTACAGCGACCAGAGCCTAACCCTGATCTGGATACAATGCTTAAACTAACAAACAACATAAAATGTTGGACACAAAGAAACCGTACCAATACAGAAACTTATAAGCCCTCTGTTCTCTTTGCATTAGTTATGCCTATTAGGGTAATATGAAAAGTTTAATTTCAATGGTTGGAATAATAAAATCATGTGACATGATTGTGGGGAGGGTGTATATTCAATAATGAATCCTTTTGTATGCTTTTTTTATACAGCCACAAGAGAAGGAGGCACCCAAAGCAGGCCCCCCCAACACTGCCATGGACTTGGGACTGATATCTATCAGTTACTCAGGAGGGGTGGTATGAACAAACCAGCATTACATTTACATTTTTAGTAATAATCGATATATTCACCCTAAGAGAATAACTCAACTTTAGACTTTTGGTCTTTTCCAAGACAGAGCACTGGTTTAACCTCATAGCTTTGTCTCTGCTTTGACATCAACCCGGGCTCTTATGCTGCTAAACTCAATTTAGTTATTCCTAACACAAAAGGGTACCGTTTAAATGTTTCTATTACTTGTCTCTACATATAAATAATCACTAAAGATGCATCTTTTGATCTTGACTTATCTTAATTTCTGCGTATCTATTGACAGGAAGGGCCCAGCACAGGTTTATAGATTTGGAGATGCTCCCGCCAGAACTAAGCATCACCATCCTGTCTTATCTTAATGCTACTGACCTGTGCCTGGCAGGCTGTGTTTGGCAGGACCTGGGCCATGATGAATATCTTTGGCAGGGGTAAGACTCATGCTCATTCGCCTCATTTTTTTAAATTCACTCATCATCGGCCAAAGAATCAGTTATAATTAACCATATATGTTAAAGCTGTTAAGATGTATTGCTCATAGCTTTATGTATTGATATTATATGATGCAAACATTTTCATGTCATCGTCATTAATATAATTTATCTTTAATAAAAAATTGGTGATTTATTTCTAGAGTAAAAAAGGACAAATCTAATTTAACATGTTGCTTTTCTGCACTTCGTTTGTGTGTCTCTCCCAGGCTGTGCAAGTCCACATGGGGTCACTGTTCCATCTATAACAGGAGGCTACCCAGTGGCTTTTCATACAGGAGACTCTACTTGCAGCTGGATGAAGGCAGTCTGACATTCAATGGCAATGCTCATGAGGTTTTACACTGCATGCACCACACATACATACAAACATACATACACATTGTAATGAGGCTGAAGCTTTTAATTAGCAATGTCCTTTAAGGCCTTATATATTTTATTCTGTATTTGGTTGACTATTAGGCTAATTGCAATAAAGAGTAGGCTGTATGATATAACATATATTTTGCAAAGTACACCAATAGCTACAAGTTTAAATAACCTTCAGTGACCCAAAATCTGTATCTTTTGGGAATTTTTGAAAAACACACGCACACGCACACCACACATACACACACACATACCTGGTACCTCCAAAGGGTTAACCCTTGGCCTGTGTTCCTAGTGATAACAAGGCAAGAGTGTGAGTGTGAGTGTGTGTGTGTGTGTGTGTGTGTGTGTGTGTGTGTGTGTGTGTGTGTGTGTGTGTGTGTGTGTGTGTGTGTTAGGGGTGTGCCAAAATATCGATACTACGACATATCGCGATATTTCGTCTTGCGGGACGTTATCGATATGCTGACGCCAAATATCGATATCCCATGACATGCTATTTTATGTATTCTTTAATATAGGTATTAGTGGGCAACTAACACAGTATTCAAAGACGTTCCCGAAATTCAGCCGTGGTGCAGAGTTACAGCCACTCCGAGCCAGTCGCACATTGAGCTTCCCCCAAATGCGCTGTTTTGGTGTCTGTAGCTATAATGCAAATGAGGAGGAGCGAGGCAGGTCAAGGAGGAGGGTGGGGGTGTGGCCCTGAGCAGCTTGCAGCCACGGTACCATTCGCTCTGTTTACAGTGGATGTATCGCAATGGCGAGGCGCACACAGCCTTTAGCCGTGTTCTGTAAATATTCTAGAACACACGGGAGTCCTGGAGCTCTATATCAAAATATTATCATATAGCCTACATAGATATCTATATCATATAATATATATTATAACCGCCAAAAGATGTGTGAGCCGATATTATGAATCTCAAACGACCGCGTTGGGTTCTCCGACATTCCTGGTTCTTCAACGTCCTCATCAATGTGAAGTAGACTGAACCACGACAAGGAGGAGAAAGGGATCGTTGCCGGGCAGCGCTTAGGCACCTCCGCCTCCGGCGGTGGTCCCTCAGCGGGTCTCAAGCTGGAGACATTCGCCGCCAACAATCCCTTTCTCCTCCATGTCGTGGTTCATGTTCTTGAGGGAGTCAAAGCCAAAGTTCCTTCCCCCCAATTCATTCTCAACCTTGGCTGAGATAACCCCCAATACGAGTCTCATTGTAGAAATACCAGAGACGAGAGTCTGACAGAACGGTTATCCAAATAACAAGGAAGTGTACAACACTTGCGATACAGTCCTGGAGCTCTATATCTAAATAATATCATATAATACATAGAAATCTATATCATTTAATGCATATTATCACGGCCAAAAGCGGTGTGCGCCTCCAGACGATATAATGAATCACAAACGACTTTGTCGGGTTCTGCGACGTCTCTGGTTTTTCCACTTTCACATCAACCTGAAGTCGACTGAACCGGGCGCTGCCTGCTGCCGGCTGCCCGCTGCCGGGCGATGGTGCCTCGCGGCAACCGGCGGCATGTCGCAGTTCATGTACTTCAGCCAGTCAAAGCCAAAGTTCCTTTCCCCCAATTCCTTCCCAACCATGGCTCAGATAACCCCCACAACAGTCTCGTTGTGGAAATACAAGACACGTCAAAGAACCGACAAGAAACACTTGCGTTACAGTGTGTGTATTCACACAAACACACGCTCGCACGGTCGAGTCTCATTGGCGGGCCAACGTCTCTGGGCGGGCCAGGCAGAGTAAGGGGAGGAGCTGAGATTCCTGATGACGTCAAGAATACAGACATTCCAAATCAGCGCACTTGAGCCTCCGTTTTTTCAAAGGCGAGCAGAACCATAGATATAATATAGAACACAATAATTGTTAACATTTAACAACAACAAGAATTTCTTCAGTGACACAGATATCGTGATGTATCGTGGGTGAAATTTCTTGCAATATATCGATAATCGCAGAATCGCTGTATCGTGATATTATCGTTATCGTGGGTAAAATATCGTGATAGTATCGTATCGTGGGGTACCTAGTGATACCCAGCCCTAGTGTGTGTGTGTGTGAGTGTGTGAAGGGGAGGATGAATCATCACATGTATTACGTTAAATGTGATGATGTCACTCCAATGTTATGCCTCATTTATATCACTATTGAAGACTCTTTGTCACACATTAGGAGCATTAACAATCCAAGTTTATGTTTGTGTGCAAATGCAAGCATGCACGCACCTGGGTGTGTCCGTGTGTGCGCGCGTGTGTGTGTGTGTAAGCCTGTGTGCGATCTGGATCATGAGCAAGATTATGGCTACTTTAGACCTCCATTTAAAAGACACATGATAGCCCTGCTCTCTCTCCAGCTCTCTCCCTGTCTGTGTTTTGCCTCGCAGGGGATCAGTTATTTCATGTCTAAAGGAATCCTGGTGGACCATCCCATGGAGCTCGCTAAGTTTATCTTCTATACCCGACGGCTCAACTGTAAGATGCTGAGGATGTACCTCGATGAAAGGTGCCAGCACACATAATACATATACATGTATTCTGTGAGAAAGGAGAAGGCTTACCAGTTTTACTTTTGAAATGTTCAAATTATATGACACCACAACTTCACTTTCACTATTTATAAGTATGGTAATTGACTTTTTATTTGTATTCGATGGTATGTAAGTGTATCATAGGGTCAGCATCTGTGGTAGAATCTGTGCTCCTTCCTTCTCATTAAACATTAATTTCTGCTGTGATTGTGTTCCTGCTTTTGAACCTCTGTAATCAGACGGGACGTCCTGGACGAGCTGGTCACCCTGCACAACTTCAGCAACCAGTTCCTGCCCAACGCCCTGAGAGGTTTCTTCAGGCACATCCATGCCCCCGAGGAACGGGGGGAGTACCTGGAGACCCTCATCATTAAATTCAGCCAGAGGTTTTGCACTTGTAACCCGGCCCTCGTTCGAGAGCTTGGCCTCAGCCCCGGTCAGTACCAACAGTCCCTATGGACTGGCCTCTGCACCACACGTTAACCTTGATGTCTGAGCATATGTTCGCTTTACTGCCTTGTACTTTATGTAGTGTTGAAGCCGTTTTATGCACTATGGTCAGTTTTGTTGATTTGTTCTCCCTTCTCCTCTCAGATGCGGTCTACGTCCTGTGCTACAGTCTGATCCTGCTGTCCATCGACCTGACGAGCCCCCACGTCAAAAACAAAATGTCCAAGAGGGAGTTCATCAGAAACACGCGACGCGCAGCCCACAACGTTTCAGATGACTTTGTGGGGCATCTCTATGACAACATTTACTTGATTGGCCATGTAGCTGCCTAGTACAGCCCACTTTACTGTCAGACATCCAATTGCAGCCCATGTTCTATAATGCACTGAAGAATAGAGACTGGTGATTGAGTTCCACCATAGGTAAGAATGTATCAATGCTAACAAGCACAATTTGAACTATTTTTTTTGTGTATAAAAACAAAAATCAAGAGAAAAGGTTTTGAAGACCCTAACCCTAACCCCAACCCTGAAAATCCACCAACACACTGTGAAAACGTGCACCTGTCGTAAGGCCGCATACGGGACAAAGTGTGAGTCACTCTCTGTGACTATGATGACTATTGGATGTCCAAAGCCCCAAGTGTCATGAAATATGGCTTTTCATATCCAAGTACGTAAAGGAGCGCCCAGGAGAAGTCTTTGATGTTGCACTTGAATACGAAGGCTGCTGATTGATTCATGACGACGTGTGCTCACCCTGAAAGCCGAGCCAGGGAAGCAATAAAGATTCATCAATGCACAGAATCTGCTCACTCACATTGGCCAGAAGAATAACCAAAAGTAGGGGGTGGGGGGGAGATGGTCCCGATCAGAAAGGTCTCACTTACGAAGGAGGTTTCTGGCCGCTGTAGCAGCACTGTTGTAGCATCTCGTCAATCTGACGTTTTAGTGAGCATGAAGCCCTTGCTCCATCATGAGGTAACCTCGAACAACACAGAAATGAATGAAGCATAGCAAATTGTTCGACTCTGTAAAAGATTTAAATCGGTGGGAATAACCAGACTTTGACATCACTGTACAAAATGTAATACTGCAATTTTTTTATGATTAATCAAATTACACTAAGACCATGGTTCTTATGCCTATGTTGTTAATTTACTTCTGAACTCCCTGCTGTTATAATAAACGGCACAAGTTTTACAGTTATTTTGCCGACTATTTGTATTATTAATGTCATTATCAAGGCCTAGTCAGGCTTTAATAAGGTAGTTGTTGAATTTAAAATACATATGATTATATTGGGTTCTAGTCCAAAAACAAACGCACATAAAACCGCTGACATTTTATATCCTATGAAAAGCAAACCAACCCAAGCTCCCATTTTGTGGAGTCAAGTCATGAATATATAGAATGTATAGTCCAGGTTATCATCCAGCTACAAAACAATGTCATAAACAAATGGGTTTGGTCCCATGAAGTTATTCAGTACAAGAAGCCATGATGACATTTCTGGAGCCTTAGCACAGAGCCAAGCTGATGTTGTGTTGTGTACCCCAGCACCCCTTCAGCCTGACACCCGCCACAAAGGCTCTCCTTTGAACTAAGATCATACCATTATCATTCATCATCATTTTAATATTATAGTAGCCTAGTTGTTAAAATATACCAAGCTGAGCTGTTTTTCCGGTCTTCACTTTGTTGATCAGCAACAATCAACATCAATAATATTTAACAAGTAAAACCTTGGACGATGGACGAATAAAGAAAAATCTATGTAGCCAAAACATCAAAACCATCTCTAGGTAAATTCATGTAAATAATCACAAATACATACTTATGTATACTATTTATAAACCATTGAGGTGATTTAGTTTGTTCATACACACATCCCTTTTCCCATCAAATTTCTAATTTTCTTGCTGAATACATTGTTGTCCTATCATTACATATGACATTGTTACGTAGAAAATAACAAGAGCGAAATGGCATACACATACAAAACAAAAGACAAATTTGGGGAATGACTAGGCGAGTAATAAAATACTGCATCTTCCAGGAGCAACTCAATTTCTGTTTCTAATCACTTTGTTTTAAACAGATATTTCTCCTTACTTCATGAAATAACTAGATAGCTAAACCCTGGCTCAATATTCATGAAAAATGGGTCTGTCAAGTAGCCCTGTGATTAGCAGCCAATGTCTTGACTGTGGTGGTAAGTGGGCTGAGTGTTTTGGTGAGAGTGTTTTGGTGGTTTGCGTGTGTGTATGTGTGCGTGTGTGTATGTG
The DNA here is from genome assembly GCF_031168955.1 of Gadus macrocephalus. Classification (NCBI taxonomy): domain Eukaryota; kingdom Metazoa; phylum Chordata; class Actinopteri; order Gadiformes; family Gadidae; genus Gadus; species Gadus macrocephalus. Next base: position 5,872,687 of record NC_082384.1, read on the forward strand.
CGTGTGTGAGTGGAAGACTGAGAGACGAAGCGAGAAATCAAGGTAAAAGAGTAAATCCTCTCCAGACACAACATGACCTCTGACACTTGACCTATGTATTTATGCGTGGGTGTGTGTGTGTGTCTGTGTGTCTGTGTGTTTTTACTATGCATGTGTTTGTGTCTGTGTGTATGAATGTTGCAGGGGTGGTGTGTTTTATGTACTGCAAATGAGAAGGGAAAGCTATGGGCAGGGAGAAATAACATTTTCACAAAAACACGGCCACAGGGGCAGAGAGCTACGATACATGTTGCTGTCACTCTACGGACATCAGGCTTTAAAAAAAACCTCTGTCCTGAGCGATGGATTATGGATATTACCCTCTCATGCGTTTCACATGGATATGGCTTTCATGAATGTTCAGGGGAAACCTCACTTGTTTTTTGTCTCTGCAAATTTATTGACTTATTTACTGACTTAATTATTTTTGAAAACTTAATATATTATTTGGTAGGCTTAATAGGCCTGCAATATAATATGTTTTATTTCGCTCATGTTGTTTATGTGCTGTTCAATGTCGGTTAATATTATTCTTTAGTATGACGCAAAATGTTTCCACTATAGACATAAATGTGCCGATTTAACGGGTTGTTTTTATATTCTTGTAAAATTGGGTTTTTTATTTATTTCTTCTGCCGTTACCTTATCACTGTTTGGTGCAAAAAATACAAGAGTAATATTTATTTTTATGCATGGAATGGAATGATTAATACTCCTTCAAACTTGTAGTGGATCAGCCGTTAGAGAACTGAAATATCTTTACTGCACAGAGCAATGCCAATAATTATTTATGTGGGTTCATTTGAATATATATTTAATATATTGGCAAAATATGTTTTCTGCATTTAATTTCAATACCAATTCACTGAGGGTAGGGGTACATAGTAGAAAAACCCAACACTATCAAAGATACATATATTTTAGGAGAATTCTGAGGAAACAGCCTTATGGGCATGCACCCTTGTAACCCAACAGCTCTTCTTGGGGTTTCTGAACACAAAAGTAATTATTCTAATAATAATTAGGTTTATTTAGGTTTGGATCACTAACAATTTCGGATAATATAGGGCGTTTAACTCACAATACAATAGAATGAGGAAGGATAGGATGTTTTTTAGGATTGAATGCGTTATTATTTATGCCAGAAAATCCTACAATGAGTCAATTACTGATCCCAACATTAGGCCAGACGTCCTCTATTGATAATGATTGATAGTGATGCAGTGAGATACACTGAAGTTTTTCCGTCGGCCTACACATTTTACCTGTGACCCTTAACAATAGATTGCAGCTGCTGCAGCACAAGAGAGAGCTCAGATATATTATGAGCATGAGAAGTATATAGTAGTGTTTTTTCCAGTGTCTCTCTCTCTCTTATCCTCTGCCTTGCTCTAGATTTATGGCCAGCCTGAGCTACGCGCCATAAGCCCTGCTCGCTCATATTGTCATAGCCAGGCAGGAATATTACATATCTGCATATTCAAATGTGCCTATCTACTTGTATCTAATTGTAGGGGTAAAATAATAATGCACTTCTACACATAGTTACATGACTTTCATATCGATCAATGGAGACCCATGTAGGTTAGAGGCAGTCAATATATTAAGTAGTATGAAGGATACTGAAATGAAGATGAGGTTGACATTTTCTAACTCTTTAACATGGTCTGGTTGTATTTAATTATCTTATTTAAAGCTAGGGTACGATGTTTATTTTTAAATGCATTTTTTAGATCAATAAAACAAAAGAAACAACAATAATCACTATATGAGCCCGTAATAAGCCTGTCCATTTCATTCGGCCTCAACCAAATGAATGGACGGATCAGCTGTCTGAATACCTGTGTCTGTATGCTACCTATCCACACTCTGCCCGTGGACACTCTGCCTGGCGTGGACACTCTTCCTGTTCACACTCTGCCCGTTAACACTCTGCCCATGCACTCACTGCGCCTCACCCCAGACTTCCAGAAAAGCCTGGCCAACCTGTTGCTAAAGCTACAGCGAGCTCCTCACGTGTTTTGAGGGAGAGGCTTTGAACGAGGCTTGAAGGGAGGGGTGGGCTTTTTCTCGGTTGGATACTTTAAAAATCAAGGTTTTCTCTGGCTGGTTTCTCCAAATGTCCTAACTTAGCTTTCATTATTGATGATGGGATTTTCGAATAAACCTCTGGGGCCAACCTGTTTAATAGTCTCATTTAGGAGTCTGTTGCAGGCCTGCTGAATGACCCAAGCAGAACTATATGTAGCCTTGACGACATCCTATGTTACGCGCCCAACAGTACAGACGGGCATGTAGGGGAGCCTTGTACGGCTCCAGATGAACCGTATTGGCTGGGTTTAATTACCATTTCCATAACTTACCCCCGCTTACCCCCCCCCCCCCCCCACTTCCTCTAGTCTGTGCACAGTAATGTTACTGTCTGAAGTAGAACAAAAAGAAAGTTAAACAACTTAAAGGGAGGATGTGCCGCAGAGTCCTACCATAGGAGCTTAATGGGATCCTACTCGGGTCCTTGAACTGTCACAAAGGCTCGGCCTCAGAAATGGGTTGCTTTGTCTCAGCCTCCGGCTCGTGGCAGAGACAGCTGCTGATCCCTCTCCCTGCTGTCGGCCTATCACTGCCCTCTGTGCTAGCTCATCAGGACTGGATGTCATTTTACTGGCCACTAGTTGAATCACCTCCTACCACTGTTTTGATATTACCACTGGTTTTCTGGACACGTTACACGTACATCCTATTGTTTATCATTGCTAAATCAGATCCATGGGGGAAAACACCAAGAAACAGGATGCTATTTTAAATTAGATAAGACATTTTGTGTGCCACAACACTTAGATGACCAGCATACTGCACCACGGTGCACCTTCTAATGGGAGACTGCCTCCTCTTATTGGTCCACTTGTGAGGGAACCGTGATAAACACACCCTCTTCTCATTGGTCCACTAGTGAGGGAACCGTGCTAAACACATCCTCCTCTAATTGGTCAACTTGTGAGGAAACTGTGCTCCAACACTCTTTCATAAAATATGAGGGAATTAAATAAGAGCTTATATATTTTTTTTAATCCCATAGCATCAACTCACAAGCACAGGTTGCAGTGACAAATTATTAAATTGTTTTCCTCTGCTGGAACTTTCTGGGAACTTATCGAATAGCTTATACAGTATAATGAGCAGAATTTCTTATTAAAGGTATTAATCTTATTAATCGTCAAGGTTTAGACGCTAGTGAGATGAAGCACTACAGCTTACAGCTCTGAGCAAGCTAACTATATACATGAAAGTAAGCTGTTTTATCAACTCCTGACATCTGTTAACCAGCTGCCCGTTGATGCCTCACTTCATGCTTCTCAGTCTGTCTCTTTGTCTTTCTCTGTCTACATCTCTTTCCGCTGTCTCGCGCTGTCTCTCTCTTTTTTCTGTCAGACTTTCATTTCCCTGATAGAGTGAGAGGTGAGGGGATAGGTGGTGCCGAGATGCTATGTGGCCATAAATCTCTTTGAGGAGCCTGGCTTACTGACATCCAACCCCTACCCCCCCGCCCCCGACCCACCAACCACCCCCAAGCACATGCACACACACACACACACACACACACACACACACACACACACACACACACACACACACACACACACACACACACACACACACACACACACACACACACACACACACACACACACACACACACACAAACACACTACCCGGACTTAGCCTCAACATTTAATTTGTTGCACATGGTTTGAACAGTTGAAATGCAAAAAAATGAACCATTAAATATAGAATTTGTTCATCTGTTGGTTGCAGCTTTTAGAAAACTAATGAAAACACATATGAAAAGTGACTTTTTTAAACTTTAAATTAATGCAATTCTAGGCTAACTATTAAAGGTTTGGTATTTGGTCTGTATAACTATTGGTCATAGTTTACAAGTCACATAGCGATTATGAATGTTAATTGTTCCACATTGTGGTCGTGCTTTAGCCTCTCTAGAACTGTTGATCAGCACAGAGCTACTGTTGAAACATGCGGCAGGCTCTGTTGAAGAAGACCCCCTCCCTATAGCTATAAAAGGCTCATTCTAAGGTAACAAAAACACTTATTTTCAAGGGATTAAATCATTATGAATAATTTATCCCATATCTGCCAAATTAATCCGCTAGCTGCCACTGAATGATATACATTTCACCTTTAATTCAGCTATAGGTCCTAGATTTAATAGTCTAGTCAGAAGCAAATCATGATAATAACATAAAATCCTTTCTCTGGTCACTTTCAAATCAATCAACATGTGTGGAAGTGGGTTAAATTATGCTGGAGCTGGATCAACCGCGAGGGGCTAGGCCAGGTGTATGATTCCACACAGAAAAGGCATGGGCAATGGAGGAGGAAGAGGGGCCTAAAGCCAAAGCAAACTAACAATGTTTGAGTTCCAATGTTATGGTTCCCAGATTACATAATGCTCTGATGTTAAGGTCCTCAAACATGTTATATAGTCAATAGTAGTCGGATAGTTTTGTGGTGGTCTCACAGCTTCTACGTTGGCATGCCTGATAGGATATTAAAAATACAAATACATTTTTTACAGAGTCCAGTACGATTCACAACACAAATGTAATTGTGTATGGATCCTGCCCAGCAAGGAACCGCTCTCAAATAGCCAAGACTGGTCTTTACCTGAGTTGGACGGTTCAATACTCTGCAGAGGACTCAATACTCCTAATTCTTCCAGCAGACCCAACAAAGGTTAGACTATAACGACTAGTCCCAGATAAATCTGTCCCAGTACTTCCTAGATAAATAGATTTACACGTGCTGCACCACGCTAATGTTCAAGTACTGAATGTTAATGTCCCTAACTTGCCGTTGGCATCGCAACATAGTGATTCTTATCCAGCCCTTTGCTTAGTTTTCTCAGGTCAAGTCCTACCAGTTATGGACCTTCTTATCAGAGACATGAATGGAATCCATAATGTGAAAGGTGACCTGGAAAGCCATCTGGTTCATCTCTTATCGTGCCTACCCCACCTAGACCATGTTGATAGATGTCATCAAGCTGTGTGTCCTGAATATCATTAAACACGATGATATAATAACAGGATAAAATAACAGGATATTGAAGGTTCACTTGAGTTAAGTAGCTCTTGTCATGAGTACAATCTGGTCACCAAGTACTGTGCAATCCCACTTTCCTGTGGTATTCCTCATCCAAAATCTGCAATGCTCAGATTTTTTTTATATGACGCTGGCACCTCCAAAGTTACATCCAAAATAAAACAATTGAAATTTCCCCTTTTGAGGCTCAAAGACCAACGTCTCAAATAAATTGGTTTCAAAGAATAAAGCTGACATCATCATGATGTGAGATAATCTCTCATCTTTTAGTGATGTGCCTCAACCAAACTAACAAACAGATCACATTGTCTGTGATGATTAATCGACCAGTGATGTGTCGGTGACAGGTAACCCTCCGCTCAGACTACCCAGCCAGAAGCAGAGAACTACCTTTTTGGAAGCACAATGGGGAATTTGGAATTAATAACTTGTCTGATTCTGAGTCAGACAAGCAAACGCCAAGTTATAGATATCCCAGTGTATCCCTTTAACCTTAAATGTTATCTATGCCAACATCCCGAAGTCTTACAACTGAGACTATCAATGCATTTGAATTATGCACAATTTGTGGTTATAGATTTTGTGAGTGTTGCTTGCATGCTTTCAAAAATTTCAATCTGTCTGGCTCATCACTCTGGTCAATATTGGCCAATATTTCTATGCCAATATTTCTCCACAGAAATATGACAAAGATTTACCCATTCTCTTGTTCTTGATAATTATCCAATCTGAAACAAATAAAAGTTAGGGATTCAATAAATACCAAAAGTCAAATGTTTTACAAATAATAGTATTTTGAGGCATCATTACAGCTGCTAATAAATAAATCTATTTCCAGAATCGATAGCTATAAAAAATCCTAAATTTTTTTCTGGTGCGTCACATATCTGCATATTTCTAAATTGCTGTTTACATTTTAACATTTATTGCCCAATTTAACGTGTTTTACCAAACGTCCTGGCAACTGTAACATGATGTTTGAAACATGGCTTCAACTGCAGGGAAAGTAAACAAACAGCTGCCTGTTGTCGTTTCATATTTTGCTGGAGGCGATCCTACTCTGTTCTGGCCTACCTTTGGCCAAAGGAAACCAAGACTTCACATTGCATTACTGAACAGTTTGAGAAGGAAATGTCCAGATCCGTAGGATGACTGGCCCCTGACTGGCCGGTTGGACCCTGACTGGCCATTTGGCCCCTGACTGGCCAGTTGGCCCCTGATTGGCCATTTGGCCCCTGACTGGCCAGTTGGCCCCTGACTGGACGGTTGGCCCCTGACTGGCCAGTCAGCCTCTGACTGGCCCCTGACTGGACGGTTGGCCCCTGACTGGATGTTTGGCCCCTGACTGGCCGGACGGCCCCTGACTGGCCAGTGGGCCCCCGGATGGCCTGTTGGCCCCTGACTGGCCCCTGACTTGCCGGTCGGTCCCATGGCCGGTTGGCCTCTGAATGGCCGGCTGGCCCCCGGTTGGCCGATTTGCCCCTGACTAGCCGGTTGGCCCCCTACTGGCCCCTGACTGGCCCCTGACTGGCCGGTTGGCCCCTGACTGGCCCCTCACTGGCCGGTTGACCCCTGACTGGCCGGTTTGGCCCCTGACTTGCCGGTCGGCCTCCGAATGGCCCCTGACTTGCCGGTCGGCCCCTGACTTGCCGGTCGGCCCCTGACTTGCCGGTCGGCCGCCGACTCGCCGGTTAACCCCTGACTGGCCGGTTGGCCCCTTACTGGCACCTGACTGGCCGGTTGGTCCCTGGTGTTAGACCTTGGATGATCCACAAGGTACGCAGGGAAAGGTGCAGTTTGCTAATGTCTCCCTCACTGGGATAAGTGTAAACCACAGCACAATTGAATATGCTGACAAAAAATATATCTTAACAACCAGGTTGTTTAGGGCAGAGGTTCCACATGGCGCCTTGAATAGTACTCCCTATTTATGTCCCTCTGTTTTCTTCTTCGAAATGCTAAAGATGCTTTGATATGCACGAATAGATTAATGTTTTGATGTTTTTTATCAGCCTCTGGCCAAACACTGATGACAGCAGCAAACTGTTCTGAAGCTGGTCTGTGTTTAAAGCGGTGGTTTTGTAGACATTGTACTTATATTTAGAATTATTATTGAAATGCTTCTTTCTATGGTATTCTTTACGCATTGGCCGTTACACGCACAGAAACAGACACACACACACACACACACACACACACACACACACACACACACACACACACACACACACACACACACACACACACACACACATTGACCCGTACACGCGCACGCATGCACACAAACGCACAAACGCCTACCCGCACACAGACTGTCTGAGCAGGCAGCAGTGGACGCCGTGTGATTTACTCTAATTTGTTTTAGGTCCGCGAGTTCTTCACACATTACCTGCTTGTAAAACAGAAGAGGCCGTTAATGAAGTTAAGAGGCGTGTGTGGGTGCGTATGTGTGTGCGTGCGTCCGTGCGTGTGTGAGTGTATGAGAGTGTGTGTGAGAGAGAGTGTGTGCATGTGTATAGGAATACTCCCGAGAAACAGAAGCGGCGGACTGGTTTGCGCTTATGGAGGTTTTTCAGGGTCTTTTCGAAACGAGACTTAGCGATTCAACTTTATCCTCTTCACGTCCATCAGCAGGTAAAGCATCACGAGCGACACTAACAGGGAGCCTATCAAACACACGGAGACAGATACACACAGTATGAACACGCAGATCCAGAGGACCCCGCGCTGTGGGCTTATAGAGGATTAATCATGTCTCCTACGGTGTGTTAGTGGGGGTCAGTCACTTAACCCGTCTCATTACACCTCCCATTATCTGCGTTTGGGACTGGAAAGCAGCTTAGGTCTACAATTATCTGCATTTTGCACAAAAAATTCACCATGCTGGTTGGATAGTTGGCCAACACAATTCTACACTCAGCGATAGGCTATGCCACGAGTTATCATGAAAATGTATGTTATTATTATTATTACCTATTTGTATTATAATCATCATCAATATTAATATCATTCTTGTAAGTAGTAGCCTAGTAATATGATTTCTCAAATATATGCATATCTTTGCATTAATTGATAAGGCCATAGGCCCACTGTTAAAACATATCCATCTGCCTTGACCCAAATTGCCTCGAATAACATCACGGCTCTAAACGCTCATCATGAGGAGACAGAATAAGGAAGGGTGGTTTTAGGTATATGATGCACCTTATCTCTGGGAACTTGAAATGTCAGATCCACTCCCCATGGAGGGACTGTAAAATGTTACTAATAACCTTGTCCATATTTGGGAATGTTTAGAATGATGAAGGCTTTATATGTTTCGCCTGTGATGTGTTGTGCAGGCCTTCATTCAGGCCTCAGTGTTTAAATGTTGAAAAATAGATTTCGATGTCACTGGTCTTATAAAAGAAAGGTTAAATAAAGCTTTCATTAGTATTAGACTAGAAGGTTAAACAAAGTTATTACCATCATTTCTTATTATGAATCTTATACGGCAGGAAATATGCGGTTTCAATTTTTTTAATTTTTCGACACTTAGGCCTATTTTTATTTTTAAGTCCTATGCATAGCATATTAAACTCGAAGTATTAAGAAATCAAAACAATTGCACAAAGCAGTTGCACTCAGATTGTTCAATAGACCAGACAGGTTGGCGCCAATCAGATTCATTGCGCTATATTCAACTCGTCCTATTATATATTATTCTGCTTTCCACAGCTATAAAACAAAGTCTCAGACAGGCCAATAAAATACTCTAATATGGGTTGGAAAAAAATAAACGTTGAAATTGTTTTAGATAAATACATTTCTGTCATGTTTAACTTATCCACGCTCTTCCGAACAGTAGGCCACTTCCAAAATCAGAATTACAAATTTAGATCTTTAATTTAGGAGCTGATGTGGAAACGACGTTTCTATTATAAAACTCTTAAAACAAAGTCGCAGAGTTTGACCGTGCGTTGCGTTGAGCCCCAATCCGGAGAAAGACCGAATGAAGCACCGTGGATTAATTAATACACACGACCCGCTCTAAGGATAATCACAACCTCAACAATACGTCTTCATCAAGCAGCAGTAGTATAGGACGACGGTGGCTATAGTCATTATGGTAGTCCTAAATCAGCTCATGGTAACTAGAGTAGGCCTACATTAAAGACCTCACCCTCTCAAGCTATGGTTCATTTGTATGCATCTTCCAACTGAGCTCAGTCCTATGCGGTTCATCAGTAGTAGTATTGCCCTGCATTCATTTTGGTTTCTCGTCGTGTCTTTTGGCTATTTTGAAGGTTAACCTCCACGAGCTCAAACCAAATTGTGGTAGCTGAACATTAGGAGGATCAGGATGATGGCATTATTATTATTATTATACAAATGAAAAGAAGTAGTAGCAGAAATAGTAGTAGTAGTAGTAGTGGTAGTAGTAGTACTCGTACTAGTATAGTATAGTATAGTATAGTATAGTTACACTTATGTAACAGAAAGTAGTGTAGTAGTATAGTAGTGGCAGCAAAGCAGAAGTAGTATACTAGTTGCATTATGCATCAATTCATCAATGATGCATGACATGTTACATACAAATGTAAAGATATTATAGTTATTCTCAATACAATTATTAAATTGAAGGTTAAATCTCTATCCTGAATGGCATGAGTCGCTTCATCATATTTTAAATGTTCAGAGGTATTAACTCTTTTTAAAATATAAATAATAAAAATAAAAATAGGCCTATTTTTCAGAATACATGATGCTGTGGGTTCCTTTAATTTCTGGAAATAATAATAATAATAACAATAATAATAATACATTTTATTTAGAGGCGCCTTTCAAGACACCCAAGGTCACCTTACAGAGCATATCAAAACAGAATAACACTCAAAAGAAAGGGGGGGACCTCACTAACCACCATAAAGGTGCTCAGCCAGAGGTTATGTGACACAGAACAATGTGTTCTCTTTTTAAATTCAGATGGGGATAGTCTTGAAATCCATAGGGCCTATAGCCCTGTCCAGTTTTTATCAAATAATATGTAAATATTATTCAACGATATAACGGACCACTGATAGGCTAGGGCGACCTAATGGATGATATTATCTCCATTCAGTTAAATCAGTGCATCATATCAGGTCAGTACAGGACATCGGCTGGGAAGTTGCATGCAAGCATCCGGTATTATTTTTATTTAGTTTGAACCTCGGATACCTGCTCTAAATGAACAATGAATACAAAATGGTCCTGAATAATTTATTTCACAGAAAAAGTAACTTCCCCCGACATTTAAATCATCAACTATTCTTACAACTCTAAATCTCAGCATGTTGCGACATTGTCAAGGGGATTTCAATTAGTTTTAAAAAAAGTCCCACGCTAAAGCAGCCTCCACCTCCTCTCGTGGAGATCTCCAGCTCTGAAAATATAAAATGTTATGCCTGCACATTATTACTGAAACATAAACTAGATAAATATCCTCCTTCAGATCTCTAAAATCGTCGAACTAGCCGACTTGATAAAGCTTATAGTTTTTCACCGCTGTGTGTGTGTGTGTGTGTGTGTGTGTGTGTGTGTGTGTGTGTGTGTGTGTGTGTGTGTGTGTGTGTGTGTGTGTGTGTGTGTGTGTGTACGGGCGTGTGCGTGTATGTGCGTGCGTGTGTGTGTGTGTGTGTGTGTGTGTGTGTGTGTGTGTGTGTGTGTGTGTGTGTGTGTGTGTGTGTGTGTGTGTAGTTGTGTGTGTGTGTGTGTGTGTGTGTGTGTGTGTGTGTGTGTGTGTGTGTGTGTGTGTGTGTGTGTGTGTGTGCGTGCGCGTGCGCGTGTGTGTGTGTGTGAGCGCGCGTCCTTGTGCGTTATAAGGGATATCCTCTTGGCCTTGGGAAAAGGCAGTATGCGACAGACTGACAGAAAGCAGACCGCCTCATAGAGCTTCCTCTCTACTAATGAATTCCTGATCGCATTTACACACACATACACGCATGCACAAAGACACATAAAAGGTTTCCCTGCAGCTTTCAAATAGAT